>NW_027506388.1:0-82393 GCF_021521415.1 Bidens hawaiensis | reverse complement strand
AAAAGGTTAGGAAAGATTTTTGGTGGTTTGAACGATGACTAGCTCGTTAAGATGAGTAGTTCGACTTTTACTCGGTTTTTAACCGAAGTTGGTTTAAGTCAAGATTTGTTCTAACACTTCCGAAGTCTTAATATAAAGTAAACATAACTAAAAAGATAGGTTTAAACTTTTGGTGGTTTGAACATTGAGTAACTTATTAAAACAATTGTTCGGTTTTACTCAGTTTTTACCCGAAATTTGGGTTCAAGCCAATCTTTTTTCTACACTTCCATTAAAACCATATAATAACTAAAAATATAAAGAAAAACTTAGATCTAAAGTGTTTGACTCAACATGGTTTCTGAAAAGTTAATTAAAGTGTTTATACGAGTGTTTGGTTTGGTTCGTTCCTTAACTCGGTATGAAACCGAGGATGGTTACCACATGTCCAATATCATAGAACTAAAATATAAAGGAAAACTCATATCTAGAATGTTTCATGCAACATGGTTGCTTAAAAGTTAATTAAAGTGTTTTAAACAAGTGTTCGGTCCTTGACTCGGTTTGAGAACGGGGATGGTTACCACATGTCCAAAACTATAGAAGTAAAATAAAGTAAAATTTCCAGATCTAAATTCAAATAGAAGGTTAAACAAATAACCGTTTTTTTGGCAAACTTTGTTTTTTTGGCAATTTTAGTCCCTGTAGTTCGTTTTAGGTCGTTTTGAGCATAAAATAAGCGTTTTAAACACCGTTAAAGACTTCGGAACAGAACAAAAAGTATGTAAGATGATTATAACATAAACTTCATTAATTTATTAATATCTAAAGATACAAAAAACAAAACGGGTCGGGTTACAATATAAACACAAATACAAATCGAACCGGAAATGACAAAAGTCATATTTTAAATCTAAGATCTCAAGAACCCCAAACCTATGTCATTGAATCCAAAGGTCAAGTATGAGTTCAGTGGTCAACGAGGGTAAATAAAAAACAGCTAATGCATGATAAGACTATCTATAAATATGATTTATGAAAAACAATAGTTTTCTGATATTCATTATATGCTTACAAATGAAAAATATTGGGTCATTGTTAAAAAACTAACCATGCAACCAAAAAAAAAATAGGTTTCATCGTTTTAAATCTCATCCTTACTTATACGTCTTATATTATATGTCTATTATCTTAATTGTACTTTGTGACGGATCTAGACATCATTCTCATGGTTCACGTTTAGTTATTTTTTAAGCGTATTTCATATAATGTAAACCAAACAAAATAGAAACATGATAATAAATATATTTAAACACACGATGTGCAAATTTCTGGTATTCGGTATTTAAAAACGTGAAATCGAGTAATTACATCATCTTTTTTAAGTAATTATTTTTTTTGCACTCCCTAAAATGTACTTACCAATATCCTAATTTTTCTCACAGATCAACTATAAAACCGCAAGAAAGAGAACTTTAGAAAAGAGTCTTTAAAATCATTATGATCACGAAATAATAAACTATTTTCTAACAAGAATCTAGAACCAAGAACAGAACCCTATAATCGATATCAATTTGCAATTTTTGTTCCATACTACGCTTAATGACATTCGCCTCATATGATCGCTTTTGGTTCAAGAGATTGTCTCATTTTTGTGTAGCCTTATTATGAACATTATTAACTTCCCCAACATGGTCTTAAAAGACACTCGGTACTCCAATTACAAAAGCCTCCACTTACAAAAGTATCCATTCCACCTTGATTACCAACACTTTCATTAAACAAGTAACAACATAAGTACTATGCGTTTTGTTGTTTAATGTTATACTCCAACAAGTCATTCTTATCAAACTATTTTACATTAAAACATCTACGACCACTAGAATAGTTTGTTCATTTAAAGTCATGACCTCGTGGTTAAAAAATATTAACAAGATACGCTATTCTTATGTCATCTATTTGACTAGGATGATAACTAGCAATAGGTGATCTCTCAGAGAGATCCGAAGAAAGATCATTCAAATATATTGTATTTCATATTGAAGGACTTGAAGCGAAAGAAATATTTGGACCAATATTATTATTTTCTTGCATATAATTCTCAATATTTGAACTTGGATCGATATATATATAATTTTTTCATATCATCAACAATATTTGAACTTGGAGTTGGAATATTTGAACTTGGTGTTGGACCGATATCATCATTTTTTTTTCATATAAAAAGATTGTTAAAGCAGTTGTTAAATATGGTTTTTGTTTCATGTTTCACGTTCAATAACAAAAGAAAAAAGAGTAATAGGTTTTATTTGCTTTGGGCTTTAAATTTTATTTGGGCTTTAATTTATTTAAACTTTTTAATTCATTGGGCTTTAAACAAATAGCGGTATGAACGTTTTCAGTACCGGTACTGAATTCGGTATCAATTTGAGGGGTACTGAATCGGTACCAAGTTTATCGGTACGGTACCGATGCCGGTACCAAATAATTAACATTTTCGGGATCGGGATCCGTACAGGTCGGTACAGATACCATCCCGAGCTTATCCCTAAATAGGGGAAACACACTATTTTTTCAGGGGTAGCGAAATAAGAAAATAAACCAAAAAAATACATTTTTCACTACCGCTGAAAAATTAAGGGGTAACGGAGGCTACCCCTAGTTGTGAACTAGGTCCGTCCTTGATTATAGATTTGTTGTTATTTTGTATAAAATGTTATGTTAATGATGGAGTGCTTCATATTTGTTTTTCAAGTATCTATTCTTACAAAATATTAAGAACACCGGTGCAAAATAGGCTTGGCTCATGTATAAGCCATAACAACGTTTGTCCTCGTCACCCCATTATGACCATCATCATTGCAACATGCGACATACCTCTTCCTTATACCACTACCATTACCTGCATCGACGCTAGGGACATAGCGGCAAAGACCCATAAGCTATAGGTGGTGGTTTCGAATACAAATGTGTCAACCAAATGTATTACAAATTCATTTATATTTTTATAAATTTCAATTTATTCAAAATCTGAAAATCCTTTTGATAACTCAAATTGAAATCATCTTTTTTCAAGTTTCAGTAACTTCGACAATTCAAGTACCTTTAAAGACTGAGATATTGGTTTTTAATACTTTTCATCAGTTGGTTAATACCACTTCCAACTTATGATTTATTACCCACCACTTCGAAGTTTCAACTTATTTTCTTCCATCACTTCCGAACTTAACGGACCCTAATCTCGTTAGTTGTTTTTGCTAAGGTAACATTTTTTAATGACGTGGCATGCATAAGTGGCATTTTTATATAAAAATTTGGTCCCACCGGCACTTCATTATAACAAATTAAAAAACCTAAAATAAAACAAAATATAATCTCTCTTTATATGTAGACTATCTCTCTCTAACTCTCCCCCAACTTAAATCCACCAGCCCCTACCACCACCACAACTCCCCCCCCCCCATGAATTTCTGATCACAAAGTTTTACCTATCTTCCAAGACGTTAGGTTAACCACCAAAACCATGGAATCACCGCATCCAATCCATGAACCACCACAATATGTAGTTCCGACGATCACTATGCACCCCCAATATAAACCTCGACATCACCCGTAGCAGCCCCACCTCAATGCATCTCATCTTTCTATCATTTTCGACCACAATGTCTTCACAAGATCTAGGTTTTCAACACCGGAATAACGAGATACAATGACCTGCAACCAAATGAAAGAGATAGATGGAGAGAGATACAACGGATGTAGTTAGCTTCTCTTGTTCCGAAAAAAAGGAGATCTAGGACGACCTGCAAGCAAATCAATTTCTCTGTCCGGCTATTAATGTTGATGATTGAAGCCCTAATAAGAAATTCAAGGGTGATGCTCTTAATGCAAAGTCTGTTTTTGGTGTCTAGATTTGGGGAAATGGGATTATGATCCTAGTTTCATCTTGAGCAGAGATAGTGGTTATGAGGCAACTATGGTGATGCTGGTTATGGCATTATGATGGTCGTGGGTGGTAGAGGGGGATGAATGGATGATGAGGTCTGGATTTTAGGTTGATGAGTGATGTGTGGGTAAAAGAATGTATATTAAGTGTTTAATTTCGTGTATGTTAAGGGTTTTTATATATCGAACACGAATACTTTGAGTGGTTTAATGTTTGCAGGTGTGTAGAGCTTAACAGAACTAATTTGGAGCATTTATGATGCGGTGGAAATGAAATTAATGATATATTATATGATAGAAATACGAAGACATGGAGGCAAACGGGGAGGAAAACAGAGTTGGAATGAAGATTTTATAAAGAAAATGATGTTCGGAAGTGATTCGTGCGCATCTAAAGTAAGGGCATATCTGGGTCTAGAAAATGTGTTAAAGAACCCATAATATATAAACTTTGGGTTTCTCGATGAGAAGAATATGAAAATGGCATAATGGGAGCCGTAAGGCAGCATCTAAACCATAGCCTACACCCTGCCGTAGGCTACGTTGGCCTAGCCGTAGGCTACGGCTAGGTATGACGGGAATTGCTTTTTGGGCTTGTTTTCTTCCATGTTTAAGCCGGGACAAACCCTAAATCGATTATCCTTAATATCCTAACACTAAAGGATGATTTTGTGGCCATTCTACACCATCATAACACCTTTCAAGCATCATAATCATCCATGTCATCATCCTTGCAACAATCAATGAAGCTATTCATGATCACGATTCAAGGCTAAATCGTTCGTGACCATCTCTGGGAGTAGGGTTATGTTTGTAAGCAAGTCATTTTGGTATTTGAATCTTTACATTGGAACTATAGTTGATCAATAATTCGTTTGATTAACCTTTTATGTTTGTTTTTGCATTCAACAGTTTTTCGTAATTGAATGTTTTGTGATTTTATCAGTTTATTGATTTGTGGTCATCAACTTTTAGGATTAAGTTTTTTGAGTCATTGACCCATTTATCTTTAGCCATTAAATCATTTATATTTATTAAACCTTAAAACTGGTAATCAATTATGTTATTATTCATCCAAACTAACTGTTTGGATTAAGTTCTGTCAATCAGTAAGGTCAAATATTTAGTCTTTTGAGTATAGGTGTAATCAAACGAGTTTTCCAAATAGGTTTAATCCATTGGTCTAGTTTGCTTCATAACCAGAAACCTGGAGTTTGTTATCTTTCTCACAATTGTTTTACAACCAAACAATATTTAAACCGCTTGATATCGTTTGTCTGCCTTAGTTAATAAATTACCTAATAATAAACATAACTTGCACTTTCCACTGATTTCCTATGGATTTGAAACCTTACTTGCCCTTGCTAGTAAGGTATTTTAGAATTGTTTTTGATTGACCTTTCGACATCGATTAAAATGGCACCGTTGCTAGGGAATCAACGCGCAAATTGCTAGTTTAGCTTAGTTTTTTAATTTTTGTTTTTTTATTTCTTCATTGATTTTACACGGGGTGTTTGTGTTTCTGTCTGTTCAGATAATCTTACAAGTTGATGCATACGCGATATTCCCTTGTGAAAGAGCTGCTCTAGAAATCGAGAAAACAGCAAGACGAAACCGAGCAGCTCAGAAACCCAAACTAAACCGAATACCTGAAGTCAGAACACCATAAGCAGAAACCATTAGTACCCGTAGCAGAAGAGACCCGAATGTTTACCAACCAAATAATCAAGAACAACCAGTTCCACAAAACCAAAACGTTAACCTTGACAGAAACCGCATTCTGTTCAACCAAAGAGATGTCAACCACAACCCCAGGAGGTAATTTAACATGGATGACAACTTGTCAATCAGATCCGCCCCATTATACCGTCAAAGACAAGTTGATTTTAGAGAGGAAAGACCTGAGATTAATCGTGCTTGTGTACAGGTGGAAAATTGGCAGATGGGGGATGATTTCGGTTTCGATTCTGAGGATGAGGAAGAGTTTAGAGATGAAAATGGGGGTCAGTGTCAGCAACAAGATCTCCGTGATGACCAAGAAATTAGACAAAATTATCCAGAAAATCAGAGAGATCAAGCACTAAGACAGCCACCAAATCGTGAACGGTCGTATTATGATTTTGTTGACGAAGTCCCAAGAGCATTTGTCCCACCACCAGTCAGGGGAGTTCAAAGCCACTTCATCCCACAAGTGGCTATAAATCCTCTACCGATCATTATTCCGGTCAGACGTGGAAGGACTTTCTCAGTGAGGCAGAACAGTTTGACAGGGTTACCTGTATTTCATGGAAAGGCTACAGAAGAACCGTACCTACACTTGAGTGATTTCAACTTGATATGTGCACTCACCTCAAGTCAAGGTTTCACTACGGAAGAAGTGAAGATGTGATCTTCCAGTTCAGATAGAAAGATGCAACGAAACAGTGGTTTTTATCGTTGCCATCAGCTAGTATCTTCACTTGGGGGGACTTAGTACAACAGTTTTTAGATGAATATTATACGCCACAGAAAACCACCAAGGCTCGAAACAACATTCAAAATTTTCAGAAAATCACATGTGAAACTTTTTATGAGACCTTTCAAAGATTTAATCGATTGTTGAGAACTTGTCCGCATCATGGAATCGCCTTATGGAAGTTGATAGATGCATTCCACGACAGTCTCTCAACTAATGACGTTCGTGATCTCCAAGCCACCACTAATGGATCTTTCTTGCAAATGATGAAAATGTAGATTGGGGGCATTTGGAGAGACATGCAAATAATTCGAAGAGACATGTACTGTCAAACAGGATGGCAAAAAGAGCTGTAGTAAAGTAGTTGAAAGTCATTGTTCAGATGACAGAATGGATAGGCTAGAAAAGAATATGGATATGTTGCTGGTTGTAGGTGTACAAGAAGTAGGGAATTCGGGAAAAACATATCCGGTATGTGAAGGTTGTGGTGAGTTAGGTAATGAGGTTGCGAGTTGTGAGGTTGTTCAAGATGAAGAAACTGAGGAAGAGAAGGTCAACTATGTGCAGGGTGAAAGAAAATACAATAATATGAGTTCAAATACTTATCATCTGGGCCTCAGGAATCATCCCAACTTCAGTTATGGAAACCCAAACACGCAGCAGAACCTGAATTTTCAAGGTAGTTCTCAGAAGACAGGTTACCAATCGAACCAGAAACAGTACGGGAATCGTTCGGGCAGTGGTCAGAGTGGGTACAATCAAAGAGACTCTGGGGTTATAACAAGGGTTATCAAAAGAATTATCAACAGGGGCAAGGAAATTCCTCAGGTAACAAAGACGAGTAGATGGAAGACGTTATGGATTTTTTGAAGGAGATGAAGAGAGATCAGGAAGCTCAAAATAAAGTTTTAAATCAAATGAAGGCAGATCAAGAGACTCAAAATAAGGCGTTCAATCAAAGGTTGGAGCTTCAAGAGAAGGCAAATGATGCAAGAGATAAACAGGTGAGTCAACTGGCGGAAGAAATGACAAGCCTAAAGAGAAATCCATCCAAACTACCGAGTGACACTTTGAAGAATCTGAGCCATCAAAGTAGTAGTTCGTCAAACTCCAAAAATGCACACGTCAGTGCCATCACAATCAAAGATAGTGTGGAGAATGACACGGTTGAAGAATTTGAAACGGGGGAAGTTGGTTGGTATTGTGGTAAAGGTTGGTGATTATTACTACCCTGAGGATTTCTTGGCACTTGATTACGCACCAGCTGAGAAAGAAGAAGAACCCCATGTGATATTGGGGAGACTGTTTTTGGTTACTTCCAATGCTCAGATTAACTGCCGAGATGGAACAATTTGCATGACCTTCGGTAATCATAAGTTAATTTTAAGTATATTTTCAAATTCATATGATTATTCTTTTGAAAATAAATATTCTAGGTCATGTGCCACTAATGGTTGTCTTCCTCGTACGTGTGAGGATGACGCCAATAAGGAGAAAAGTGTTGTTTTTTACAAGTCTAAGCGTGAACGAGAGAAAGAAGAGCTAAATGCAATAGATGTAAAAAGTTGAGCAACAGTAAGTTCAACAAACAATACTAAGACGGTGATGGAAGTGGTGGTCAATGAGGAAAAGGACGGAACAAACAAGAAGAAACCACCAAAGAAGGAGAAGGTAAAGAAATCACCCGGATTCGAGAATGAACAAAGGAGGTCATATTTTAGGCCCAGGTGGGAGGCATTAGGGCTACCATTGTGTTGGAGAAGTAAGAAGAATGAGATGGAGGAAGGTAAGCACTCCATTAGACCACCATAACCACCAATAAGGTAACGGTCTAGCTTAAGACCTTAACAAAAACTTAGCGCTGACCGGGAAGCAACCCGGATTTTATTTTCAATTTGTATTTTATTTTATTTTTTGTAGTTTGTTTAACCGTTTTATTTCAAGCGTACCACTGTAGCAAAACTCAAGTGTGGGGATGTCACACATGGAAAAAGTTAGAGTTTGCAATGTTTCGGTAAAGAATCATCTTGACATGAGTTGCAGCTACCCAAGGTGCGTTCATACTTTTCTACGATTGATTCAGGTACGTGTATTATTTTTGTTGTATTTGAACTTTGTGGGTGTAGTTCACTATAAAGCCTCACGAGACCTTACTCGTCCACCCGTCCTACCGGGGGGTTTAAATGGCTTGTTGCATATGCTAAATGCAATCGTGATTCCTACGAAAGTGAGTTAGGTATTTTAACATATTTACTTGTTTAACAAATTTAACTATGAAATTTATTTAATTCGGCTTGGTAATTAAAATCAACAGTTTTGCAAACCGTTTAAAAGGCCTATTCTAATATTGTGAGAATCATGCTTCTACACGTGTGAGAGTTTGCAGATACTGTTGAGTGAGTTGAGGAGATGAGTTCGTCTGAGGATCCGTAAGAATAAGAATTCACTAAGAATACACCTTCGTAAGAATAGTGGTTCCGGGACGCAGGCGCCGGGGGAAGTTTTATATGCTCCCCCCTTATTTACTACTACATATCTCGTCGCTTCATCTAAGGCAATAGTAAGCAGGGAAGCAGAAGCAAAAGGTCTTCAAAGAACTTTTGTGTAATAAAGCTTCTTGGTCTCATTTCATTGGTCTCTAAGGCAAAGTCAGAATCGTGCTGAGCCCTTCTCCCAACGCGCCATCACCTACAGCCCTCACAAAGGAAAGGGAAAAGGGAATGGGATTTGTTCATTCAGCACGGTGCAGCCAACACTTTGATGAGCACAGCGCAGTTCACGTCACAGCTACTTTCTTGTCTGCAACTATCATACAAAATTTGATTTATCCGAAAATCCGCCGTAAGTCCTGTCGGGTACTTCTCCTCGATCTGTGTAGAGCTATTTTTTCTTTCGGGTAGCCGCGCCGCCGCTGTAAACCTGGTGAGTAAGCAGAGTCCTTCTCGCTTTCAAGGAAAGGCCTTCTACCATGATAAATCTTACTTGTTCCAAACGACACGGTCCGGGGCATTTTCGGAGACTAGCCTGCTTTCTAACTTACTGTAAGAAATTCCTCGTTTACTTGCCGAACCTTGTTATTTAAAATCTAATAACACACTTATCCTATTCTCGCTCAGCCTATATTGTCGCATAATTGGCCGCTGGAACTCCTAAGTCAAAGAGGAAGAGAGTGAATCTAGAAAAGAGAGTCCGACTTGCGTGTGTTAAGCATATAGCTTTCTCTTCTCTCGAGTTCACTCCTTCCCTATTATGGAAGTTACCTCAAAACCAACTCTTCTTTCTAGCTTGGTAATCCCTCGCTTTATTTACTTTTTTGAATGCAGTTCGGGATCGAACGAGGTTCTTAAAAAGAAAGGCTATTCATCTTCCCTTACGGGCTTATGGATCTAGTGGATCGTCCCAGTCAACTACTACTTATACTAATTCTACTAACTACTTAGTTATCGTCACTGGCTGCAGATCTGGCTTGGCTCGATAGGCTATTGAATAGGATGGAGGAAGGCTTGTCCCTAGCTTCTGAAACAAGAGAACGGACCGACTCTAACTAATCCACTCCTACTAACAGGAAGTGTAAGGGCAGACCTCGTCCTACTTTCACTCTACTCTTTCCATTTCAATGCTAGCTCGATTGCAGCTAGATTGCTCAGTAGGGACTACTAATGGACTATCAGAAACGAAGTGAGGGATTGGACGACGGACGGGACAACTAGCTAATTGGGGGACGGAGGGACAGAGAGAACTCTTCAACGAAAATCAATCTTGAAATGAAATAATAATAATCTCGTTCAGTAGGAAATTTTCATTTTTCATTTCATTAAATAAAAGATAGAATCGTTCAGTAGGCTAATCTTCAAAGTTTATCGATTGAGACAGCGGCAGGCCCAAAGAGCTCTACAGTAGTGCCTTGCGAGATCGTAGCTCGTTCACCTAAGATGGAAAAGCACTTGGTTGAAAGCCTAGCAACGAGAAAAAAGAGTCCCATGCATCCTTTAGTCAACAACCATTAGTAAAGAATAGGATCAGACCAAGTGCGAGATTGGATCAAAAATAACGTATAGAAAGGATTTGCAACAGAGAGCCTCAACAGCAGCTCTTAACCCACACTTTTTGCTAGTCAATTGCATTTCAAGTTCCCGCACAGTTGATCCAGCAAAAAATAGAATCTAGTCTCCGTGAGTCTATACCAATATTACACTTTCTTTAAATACTTTTTATAGGTTATAAGGAAGCCTAATTTCCTAGGAAGAGAAGCGTGAGGAAAAAGAACAGGGAATAAAGGAGAAAAGGAGGATGGAAGGGGACGTGTAAGCATGAAGGCGGATACTCAGGTCAATCTTGGTAGTGAATAGGTCATTGGAGAGGAGAATCTTTCTATAGATAGAAGCAAGCGGGTACAAGATCGAAAAGAATGCGTTGCATGGAAAAGTGAGATGTCCAAGATATTAAGAACGAGGGGAAGAATCGACGAGGAATCTAGACTAGAGAGGAATCTAGAACATCAAATCGTGAATGAAAAAGAAAAAGCGTGAGGAGAATGATCAACTCGAGATGTTAGAAGGTGCAAAACTAATAGGGGCCGGAGCTGCTACAATTGCTTCAGCGGGAGCTGCTATCGGTATTGGAAACGTCCTTAGTTCCTCGATTCATTCCGTGGCTCGGAATCCATCATTGGCTAAACAATCATTTGGTTATGCCATTTTGGGCTTTTCTCTAACCGAAGCTATTGCATCGTTTGCCCCAATGATGGCCTTTCTGATCTCATCCGTATTCCGATCAAAGAATCAAAGAAAGAAGGTTGAAGTTTCATAAAGCAAGCACCTCTTTCCAGCCTTAGTCAAATAGCCACCGGAGGCAAGGGGCGCAGTTCTTAAACAGAAGAATGGCGAGAAAGAGGAAATGATTCAAATTCAAGAAAAAAGAGTCGAATTGGAAGTCAAGTAAGAAGGAAGGAGGCTAGCCCCCGAAAATGCTCCGCGCCTAGGTTCTTTTGTCGTTGGGGCTTACACCTTGTGACTCATTCATTCGGCAGAGCGTTCCTCGGGCGTCGATCAATCCTGAATCACAGGCCGCTCTGTCATTGTCTGATTTTTGGTTGTCTGATCACACTCGAAATTATGTATCTACTTATCATATTTTTGCCCCTGCTTGGTAGTTCCGTAGCAGTTTTTTTCGGACGTTTTCTAGGATCAGAAGGAACCGCTATAATGACCACTACGTGCGTTTCATTCTCTTCGATCTTATCTTTGATTGCTTTTTATGAAGTCGCACCGGGAGCTAGTGCTTGCTATCTAAGAATAGCTCCATGGATCTCATCGGAAATGTTTGATGCTTCTTGGGGCTTCTTTGGCGACCGTGAAGTCACCGGATGAATTGCCGAGTAGATAGATCAGATCCGGACGCGGCTGTTGCTCCGCGGCGATACGGACTCGACCCGCTCCTACCCACCCCGGGGCACCATAGCATGTCGGGAATAAGGGGGGACATACTGGACGTAACCACTCCCTTGGTTGGGGGCTGTGCCGCCCCGCCTTTCGATCGATACACAGTTGAGGAGGCCGATCACGAACGCTATAGGTGTGGGAGCGATCCTGGTCAGGGAAGGCTAAGACGGCGCCTCGCATATGGGTAGCAAGAGGGCGCTTATGCCCCGACGGTGGGGCCTTATGGGGAAGGGCCCAGCCCAAAAGGGACAGCACACCCCCCACTTCAAGCGCACCTCTGTATCGACTGAATCACTCTAAGGTCTAATCGGTGGAACCGGTGAACCACGCGAACTGGTTAGATGCGTGGGGCAGAGGGCTCGTAGTACCCCCTTTTCTTGATCCAGCCTTTTCGTAGCTTCGGTAGTAAATCACCTACTAAAAAAAGGGGCAGGCCCGCACGCCTTCTTTGAGACTACTAAGGCAGGCGGTGGACTCTTTTATTAGGGAAGGGAAGAAGGGGCCTAAGCACGGCAGATGCCGTACACTTGAGTGGAAAAGGAAAGCGAGACCTTACCTCTTTTTCCAGGCCTGTTCGGACATACGGTTCCCCCGGAAGATCAAGTTGATGAGCCGTGTGATGGGAAACCTTCCCGCACGGTTCGGAGAGCACTGAATTAGAAAGAGAGGTTCACCACTACATCATTGCATGCAAGGGGAGCTCGCTCGATTCGCAGATTGGTCCGACTCGTAATTCACTTCTGACCCCGTGTTCGATAGCCCGACCGTAGTGATGTTAATTGTGGTTACATCCATAAGTAGCTTGGTCCATCTTTATTCCATTTCATATATGTCTGAGGATCCGCATAGCCCTCGATTTATGTGTAAGAATAAGAATAAGAATACACCTTATATGCTCTAAATAGGGTTGAGAATCCACAACAAGCTAAACTTATATGCTCCTCTCCCCCTATTCCAAGAATCCATTAGATTCTTGGAAGCAAGACCCGGGGTTGTGTTTGTTCGCGAGAATGGATTCCTCGTCAAGTCAGTTTGGGGGGTGTGGACACACTTGCGCGAATTCGGGTAACGGCTACAAGGGAGAAAGAAAAAGGAAACTGTACCCGACCAGGGATGGACGTAAACTCGTAAGCTACCGAGGGTAGGGATAATCGTCCAGGTCTTTTTGTGAAAGAAAAAAGCCGCCCCGCCGCAGCAGGCGGGTTGCTTCCTCTGTCGTCGCCGGGGAGCTCTTGGCGAGGAGACCTTAGGAAAAGTTGCTAAAACAAACGGGGGAGAAGGATCGACCCGTTCAGTAGAATTCCGAAGAAAGACTGTTGGCAGCAGGTGGAGACATTTCTTTGGCCCTTCTAAATTGCAAAATCAAAATGCAAAAAAATGCGGGCAGGGTGGAGCTCGGCAGAGGGTTCGAGAATAGGGTAGGGTCCTGTTCTTAAGATTCAGATAATAAAAAAGTTCCAAACCCTTTATGTATGCACCTCCGTACAAGTGCTGCGTACAAGTTCCGGTCAGGATGATTGGGAAAGATCAAACCAATTTAAATCACAGTAGTAGTAGCGTAAAGGCCGTAAGCCGGGGGGGCGGCCATAACATAAAGCTATTACTTTCACACCTCTCTCTCTTTTTAGATATCTATAGATAAAGAGAGAGATCCGCTGCGTGAGCAACCCGAGGCGTTGGAAATCCAGACCGGCTCAGAAAATCACTGGTGCTATTTAGTCCTTCGTTTCGACAACAAAGAAGTCATCTTTGACGATTTCCCTTTCCTTCCCTGCCGAGCCGCCTCTCTTCGCCATTCGATGCCTCTGCCTTCCCTTTCTATAACATAGCCAAGCGCCCTCCTTTACAATCACTAAGAAAAAATAAATACCAATCAAAGCCCTATCGTATCAGTACGTCTCTGTGATTTTTCCGGCCCCAGGGGACTTTACTCGACCCATTCCCCAGTCTCCCGCGCTGCTCAAGTAAGTGTGCGACTCCGTATGAGGACCTCCTTCCCTTCTGCCCACTCTCCGTTCACACGGTTCTCAAAGCAGAGGAGGAGGGGTGGGCAGCAGGTACCACGAGCCCTCTGTCCCACACATCTATCCAGAAGCAAGTGTGGTTCACCGGTTCCACCGAATGCTCCTATCTGTCGGCAAAGATCGTGTGAGTGTGCAGTTATGCTTCGGATGCTTCGACATAGAATAGATCGACCCAGTTCCCGTTCTTTTCCGGTGCACTCGCTTTATATCTCCGACACACAAGGAAGGACGCGGTGGGAAGGAAGGAGCCCTAGCCTCTGTCCGGCCGATCATTCCGCTGGCATCTCGCATTCACGCCCCCGTTTGACTGCCGCTCGGGGATGTAGTTGTAGATACGTTAGTCTTAGTGGGTCGTTGGCTCCACTTGTTATCTCCTTCTACGACATGCTGTTGTCGTCGCCATATTCCATATGTCACTTAGTCATCTCTGCCTCGCTGCGGGTCAGCACAGCACCTCCGAAAGAAACGGAGGACTTCATTCAGTGACCCCGCGATCGCCCTCTGAACGATCAGAATAAGGTAAAGCTTGAAGATAAGTTTTGTACTCTATTAATTTCTCGGTCCCTCTAGTCGGGTGGGCGCCGGCCGGTCTTTCGACCAGATCCCCCTAAAAACCGTACGTGCGGGTCTCCCCGCATGCGGCTCACGCCATTCGAGGTGGCCCAGCCCAGCATTCATTCTAAAATCCTGTAGTGAAATTGAGACTGCTCGACTTCGGAAGCAAATTCGCGTGTAGGCAGCGCTGTCTGTCGTACCGTTGACTCTATCTATTCATTGAATTTGCTTGATTCCATTTTTATATAGGCTCGCTCCCTCTTTTTCCAAGAATTCATGCACTTCCCTTTACTCCATAGGGTCTTCTTTAATAGGTTCATAGTCCAAAGCCTTCCATTTCCGTCAAATGACCCGGCCTCCCCTGGCTCTTCCACCGTCTGGGCTCCCTTTCCTCCCTATGCTCCCCCGGCGCAGGCCTACCACGCTTCGCGCCTGCGGCGTTTTCGCCAGACGGTCTTTGCCAGTAGTGCCATCCTCCCCGCTGGCTGTATGGGCGGGTTGTCCCTCGCTGCTGCGTTCTGTTAGGCTATGGATTACAGGAACAAATGTAGTTGAATGGAATAGGGAACTGTGCAAACCCTATTCCAGAACCTAAACCACTCCGTTGGTCTAAGCGCAGGTGTAATCCTTTACTTCGTAACCTCTTCATTGGTCGCTGGGGGTTATACCTTGACCATTGTGAATGTATCTGAGGTTGAGAATCTAATGGATTCTCCCACGTTGGTCTAAACTCCTGTTAACCCTGTAGGTGAACTCTTCACCTACAACCATTTTCATATAGCGACGAGATGCTCCTCTTCGCACCATTCGTTGGGCTTCCCTCTTCGGGAGCCTGCGTCCCGGCGTTTTTGCGCAATAAACCCCTCCGGCCGAAGACTAGTGGTAGGTGGTCCCGCGGAGCTTTCGGAAAAGGGTAGCCTAGTGTGTAAGCACAGCAATGAACCGCGGCGAACCCCCAGACGACCTATCTAAGATTAGGGGGGAGATCCTCAATAGTGATGACCCTTTCACTCTTCCACGGACTGATACATGTACCGAATGCTCATACGGGAAAGTTGACTCCTGGGTCTGGAACCTGGGGGGTTGCTCCGATAAATCCTTTCTTTCTCGTCCACTCAGGGGGGTGCGGACACACCTGCGCGGATTACAGGTGACAGTTACAAGAATGGTGGGGGAGACAGGTTCCCCACCATTCTTTACCCTCTTTTAGTAAACTCAGCTATGAATATTCAAAAATGAATGCCGGGCTCTTTCTTTCACAGCTAACCCCATTTTCTTAATGCCGAGACTTTCTCTTTCGTCGAGCCCCGAGCTTGTGGTCCTCCTTTGAGTTTGGGTTCAATTGGATGAATCTGTCAAGTCAAGGTCAACGTACGTAGCAGCAAGGAAGGTGCATCGCCTCTTTCTCGTTCTCGCTCGGGAGCCAAAACGAACACGCCTGCTACCTACTGTACTGGACCTTCGACCAGGCATTCTACCTTTGTCGAAGCGGAACCAATACCACTGCATTGCGCTCGAACAGTTGAGCGGCCGCCGGCCCTTCCGTGCACAGATATAGATTCATTCTTCGTACCTGCCTGGTCCAGCCTCACAACCCTTCGCGGGTTGGTAAGAAGTCAGTCTTGTTTGGTAAGACGGAATTTGACAAAGAAAAGAGAGTGCTCGCCCCGGCCAACAAAGACCGTAATTACCTAGATAACTGCTCCTCCCCTTCTCCGTCTTTAAGGTTTTAAGGCGAACCGTTTGGCGGCTGGAAATAAAGACGACCTCACCTTCTCGTAGATGGTGTCAGTGAGAGCCATTTTAGTACCCCCCCCGTTGACCTTTTTTTGTAGAGAGAATCTTCAATGAGTGGAAACAAGCAACCTTACTAAGCTAAGAAAGGTGCTTGTTGAGTAAGGTCGGCTTTCTTCGAAAGCTTGAGCGCTTCTTTCTCATATCGATCATTCAATATCCTTGACTTTTCAATAAGGGGCGCGTTAGCTAGGCCGTTTTCTTGCAGGAGTGCTAGCGCGCGCCCTTACGTTTTCTTTGCTTGCTCTGCAGTACGAGCCTCATACAAAGCCGCGCCCCTTTAATATGATGAAGAGGGGCCCCGCCCTCTTTGATTTTCCGCACCAATCCTTATTTACTACTACATATTTTTTGGGGTGTATAGCTCAGTTGGTAGAGCATTGGGCTTTTAACCTAATGGTCGCAGGTTCAAGTCCTGCTATACCCAAACCTAACTTGCACTATACTATGAGTAAGGATGCGTAGTAGCGCAAAGAGCACTCTTTGGCCTTTAGATTAGAGGCGCTTCGCCGTCTTTGATTGGAAGGAAACAGATATCTAAAGTGTGCAGTGAGGGATCTTTATATTCTAGGTAGCCAGTCTTTACTTCACTCGACCCAAGCAATGCCCAAAGAGTCCCCTGTCTTTCTTGGTCGGACCAAGCTAACTATTTCCGACAAGTCTTTCCTCATTTTTAGAGCAAGAAGCGGAACTACAAGAAATTTATCTTTACTATGAAAGAATTTATTCAGCGTTTTAAAGAGGATCCTAGGAATGCGGATATGTTTTTTGCGGAGGTACCGACTCAACCTGGATTGTCTGTTGACGAGATAGCAGAGCGTAGCTTCAACGAGTCGACGCTTTACCTTCCGGATCATCTTTATAGCCCCGCAAATGCCGAGGCCCTGACGAAGTTAAATTATCTTTTAGTGCATATGAAACATGACTTCGGCCCCCAGCCGGCCCTTATTCAATCATTCCAAAGGGAAGTGAACAAGACATCCCCAGAATTCGTTTATAGGAAGCTTGAATCTATACATCAAAATCAGTTAACAAGTATAGATAATTTTTTAAAACCTTTCAACCAAAATTTCTCTAGTAAAGACTATTTGAATTATTGTGATGAGTACACTTGCTCACTTACGATTACGCCCAACAGCCCACTTGAGCAATTTGACATTCTCCCATTGATTCCTATGAAGATAGGAAACTTGTATTTCTCATTCACAAATTCATCTTTGTTTATGCTGCTAACTCTCAGTTTGGTCCTACTTCAGATTCATTTTGTTACTAAAAAAGGAGGAGGAAACTTAGTACCAAATGCTTGGCAATCCTTGGTAGAGCTTATTTATGATTTCGTGCTGAACCTGGTAAACGAACAAATAGGGGGTCTTTCCGGAAATGTTAAACAAAAGTTTTTCCCTTGCATCTTGGTCACTTTTACTTTTTTGTTATTTTGTAATCTTCAGGGTATGATACCTTATAGCTTCACAGTTACAAGTCATTTTCTCATTACTTTAGGTCTCTCATTTTCTATTTTTATTGGCATTACTATAGTGGGATTTCAAAGAAATGGGCTTCATTTTTTAAGCTTCTTATTACCCGCAGGAGTCCCACTGCCATTAGCACCTTTTTTAGTACTCCTTGAGCTAATTTCTTATTGTTTTCGCGCATTAAGCTTAGGAATACGTTTATTTGCTAATATGATGGCCGGTCATAGTTTAGTAAAGATTTTAAGTGGGTTCGCTTGGACTATGCTATGTATGAATGATATTTTGTATTTTATAGGGGATCTTGGTCCTTTATTTATAGTTCTTGCATTAACCGGTCTGGAATTAGGTGTAGCTATATTACAAGCTTATGTTTTTACGATCTTAATCTGTATTTACTTGAATGATGCTATAAATCTCCATTAAAGTGGTTATTTATTTATAATTGAACAAAAGCGAGGAGGCGAAGCCGCTTTACCGAATTGTAGAGGTGAAGGAACGAGAACTTCCCCCCCGAATCGACAAAAAGATTCCGTGCACGTCTGGTCAAAGTATATCTTGTCTTTACCAGAGCGGCTAACAAGAATTGAAGTTTTGCGCATAACCGCGGGTTCTTCAATTTGATTTCTTCCTCATAGACGAAAGAAGTAAGGTGGTTTACTTTCTTTATCCGCTGATTGGAACTCCTTATAATTACCTATGCTTTCTGTTATCATTTCCAGTTGTTCGATCCATTGTGATTTGGCTCCTTGGTGTGGAGAGATCTCTGCCATAAAAGAAAAGAGAGAGCTCGTAGGCCTTATTCTGCAGATCAAAGAGCGACTTAATTCCCCATTCATCCGAAATAGTATTTTAGTATAGAACAGAGGCATTGTGGGCCGACTACTATGACTACATGCGCATCTAGTGCAGTGGCTTGGAAGCCAGCTACCTTGACCATCTTCCGAAGTTCTAAATAATCTACTGATCAAAGGCTGTAAGGGCGGGCTGCTCTACATTCAGCCACATCACAGTGACCCCCGAAGCGATCTTATTCTAGTTGCGGGACGAAATCCGACAGCCAATTGCTGGCTCTGAATAACCAGCCCAGCAAGAAGCTCAATTCTTCTATAACATAACGGGGCGGGGTTGCGCGCGAGCCGAGTGACGTAGGTGCACAAGAGTACTTCGCGCCACAACCATCTCTTTTTTATGGGTTCTACGGACCGATGCCTGCTGCTTCATCTGGGAGAAAATAATCATAGATATGCCGGTCATTAGAAGGAAGAACCACCATAAAAAGATTCCTCGTGTATCATCTGTAGCAAAATTATGCACGGGAGCTAGCAATCCGGACCGTATTGAAGAGGTTCCTGAGACACAGCATGGAAGAGTCACAATATTCAGAAACGAGGTCCAAGAATGAAAAAGGGGTTAATTCATTTCAGTGAACTATTTGCTTTGCCTTAGAGACCAACGAATGGTGCAGATACATTATGAGGCTTTCTCAAAGTAAACTCCCAGCAAGCAAGATGAGATCACCACTTCTCTCGGACTTCCTTTACTTCGTAACCTTAGCTTTAGATGTCCTTTCATAGATTCTCGAACCTCCGACAGACATAATATCCATATGCGTTCTTTCTCTCCTCCCCTCAGCCATAGAGTCATCTTTCCCCCTTTTTCACTATCTCGCCCAGCATATCTGCCGGGAGCAAGAGCATATCCAAGTCCCCTATTCAGTTGAATCAGATCTAGTAGCGCTCACTGCTGAGGCGAAAGAAAGGAGCAAGATACGGCCAAAAAGCCGGAAATTCTCGCGCAGGAACAAGCGTAGGCCTGTAGCGCGCCCTTCAACCAGGAAGAAGTGCTTTTCTTGGCGAAGCGAGGAAGCACAGTTGCGCGCCTCTCCATAGCCCCTCTATACTCTAGAGGTATTAGTACCAAGCTGGAAGCTTGCTGTGTAATTTCATAAAGAAAGGTGTGTGAACCTCAGCGAGTCCGGGTTTCATTTCAAACTAGCCTCCTGGACTGAACCTACCTTCTTAATAGGTTATAACTATCAATAAAGTAGGAATGGCAGAGAAGGAGATGCGCTTTCTTGAGTTACAGACAAGGAACTCCATTCTGTTGACTCTACCAGATAGAATAGAACCCGTCTTTTTTCATAGTCTAGTCAAAAGAAGAGTTTGATCCTGGCTCAGAAGGAACGCTAGCTATATGCTTAACACATGCAAGTCGAACGGGGAGCTGGGCAGAAGGAAAAGAGGCTCCTAGGGTTTATGAGAATCATATATAAGATCTCGTCTAAAGGCAGGGGTGAGCTTTCTCACTATACAATGTAAAAAAAGGACCAACGACGATGAAGGAGGAGTTTCATTGAAGTAGGGGCGGAATCGAAGCGAATCAATTCTGAGTTCATGCCACGACGATCTATATGGAAGGGAAGTTTGATGCATTCCTGTTGAGAATGAAGAAGAAGAGATATCTTCTTTTGAACAGGAAAATTGGGTCACATCTTCTTCTATTTTGCTTTGCCGGAATTCTTTGATTGCTCCGTACGAATTTACAATGGAATCCTGTTCGTTGTAAGATCACTGAAGGAGGTCATCAATTTGGAGAGTTTTCTTCTACACGGAAACGAAGATCTTCGAGAACTAATATTGGACCGGGAATCAAAAAGGGAAAAAAGTAAAGTCTAAGCGCATATGGCACGAAAAGGAAATCCGATTTCGGTAAGACTTGATCTAAATCGTAGTTCAGATTCAAGTCGGTTCAGTGAGGGCGACCGCGAAAGTCACCGAAGGGGTCAGTCTTTTCCTTCACCCCAGATTAAAAAAAGTAAAGCGGGAAGGGCGTTGCAGATGTCCGGGACGGACACGACTTCTTCTAACGCTAGAAGACCACTGGAAGACACCCGGACCAGAGCATGTCGTGAAAGAAGCACACTGGGCGGGCGTGCTTCGACCGTGTCTCCGGGGCACAGTTGGATGTAGATATCATGAACGCGAGGTGCAGGATACCAGGCCGAGAAAGCCGGGCAACCACTCCCCTATGTGCCAATCGCTAGTGCAGCCAGGGCCCCGGCGCCCAGCTCCGCTGGAGAGGCCTCGCCTGATCTGAGAAGTGCTAATTCGGTTCGGATAGACTTCATTCAAGAACGCCGCCGCCCCTGGAATCAATAAGAAAACAAGTGCTAAGTTTCAGATCAGTGAATAAACCGAAACGAAAGAAGAGACCTTTCTCGCTCGGCGCCTAAAGCGCACTATGCTCCGCTTCAACAAATGAGAGTTTTCGGTGGAACCGGTGAACCACGCGAGCCGCGTGGGACAGAGGGCTCGTAGTACCTGCTACCGCAGCTATGCGGTGGAAGGGAAGGAGCCTAAACTGACCTTTTTTCTTTGAAAAAGAAAAAAAGCAGTACAAGGAGATTAGACTCTCGGATGAGACTAAGTAGCTACCGACCGTTCCGACGCGCCCTTGACCTATCTTGATTAAGACCGAAACCTATCTAATCGAAAGTGGGGTCTAGTTTAAGCTGTCAAAGAAATGGCCTGGAAAGAATAACCACTAGTAGGGATATAGACGGAGTCTCGCTCAGTAAAGAGAGTTATTCGTAGAACAGGAGAAGAGCCTTGACTTTCTATTATATTAGTCCAGCACGCTAGCTGCAATCTTTCTAAAGCAAGAAGGGAAGGGAGAAAGTTTACTTTGAGAAAGAAAGGCCTTCTCTTCTATTTCGATTCTAATCGGTGCGTTATCGCTTTGATTTCTCGTTAGCTAGGCTTCAATAAGGACGTTTAGGCTTTACTAATATAAGATAGAAAAGAAAGGTTTCATCAGGGTGCGAAGGTTTGGAACCTTATACAAACAAAGAGCGTTTTCTTTCAAATGACAACTGCCTCTTCCTGCTGCGAGGCCTTGCACGAAACCAAACCCCCCCCCCCGCCCGCTCAAGTACCAGTTGCTTCGCAGGTAGGCCCACTTAGGTTAGAGGGGCATTGTCCCTCAGTTCTTACCAACCCCCGGTGTGTAATCGACATGTTGTTAGCTTCAACTCGTTCGAATAAGAATCTGCAATTACCTCTGCTGTCAATTTCTTATTCATTCAGGGCGCTCGGCCGGTGCTCCTTTCTCAAACCAGAACAACTCTGAACGTTAGGGAAGATAAGGGAGGATCACCTGAGCGAACTGACCGAAGGGACTTGACTTATCCGAACCGAACGATAGCGGCTTAAAGCTAAGAGCAGCGTCGCTGCTTGATCGGCGGGGAGGAGCATCTCAAAGTATGGGGCAAAGGATCAAAGGATAGCGTATTCGTGGCCTCCTGGTCTGTAGGATCAAAGTATGAGCCTACTTTATAAGCTCTTCTTTCAATATAGATTGCCCCTGACTCTCTCTCTATAAAAAAAGCCCTTCTTAATTCTTAACTGAATAAGGCTTCGGCCCTATGGAGTAAAGGGAAGTGCAGATCTGGAGTGTTTGGACGAGAAAGAAAGGCTTTGCAGCAAGCGGAGTTGTACCGAAATGGATTTTCCGGGCATACGAGAAAAGAATCCAGCCGAGCATATTTGTTTGCTAGTTTCTTGATCCCGGAAATCTTGTACTCAGAGTCACGGATAAAGTGGACTACCCAGCGCCTTTGATACTTGGTGGATGACCTTTCTAGTGGCTTTTTCCCGTCCCTTTTGGGACCATTCACCCTTTTCCCAACCAAGCATAGGTAGAAGCCCTCTTTCCCATACACAACGACGGTTCCAGGCAAGATTAATAGTTTATAGTCGACTCAATATCGGCGAAATCCCCCATTGAATCTCTTTAGTACCTATTCTCTTGTAGTGCACCCTTCCTCGAAAGAGTAGGCGGTTGAAAGACCCACCTCTGAATAAAGTTTAGGTTGGGAGATCTCAAAGGGGAACCTCGCTTAGCTTATCAGTCCCTGTATTATTCAACTCATCTGTCCACTTATCTTGTCCAAAGCAGAAGGAATTTTTCAATCCTTTGTTTCGAAGGTAATCCGCCAGTCTCTAGACTGGAAAAGATTCAATCCACTTGTTGGCCTGCTTCTATGTCCTGTAGCTTCTAAGGCATTAGCTTCAAAGGGGCTTGTTGGCCCCCTTCTTAGCTCCTGAGGTCTGCTTTAATTTAAGCTTCGTCGAAAAAGGCCCGTAGCTTACAACATCTTATGAGAAGGGCCTGTAGCTCGATACAATTTAAGGCCAGTTGCGTACTTGCTAGAGACGGATTCCGCCATTCCCTGAAACATCAGGGCCCAGCTTGAAAAAGATTTGGATGCGGATGATAGAGAGCATATTTTTTATATATCCCCAAAATGAGAGCTATTAGATGAGAAGAGACTTCGCGCCATGGAACATGCCCAGGTCTACCAGAAAAGGGGCTTTCAAGTGAATTCCAAAATAAGGTAATATAGAGAAAGGTCAACATAGGAGATAAAGTCGTGAAAAAGATTCTTTCCGGACGTGAGCCTCACCCAAGAGGGAAACTCCATTTTGTGCTCGATCTCTTCTGTCATGCATCATGGCTGGGTGAGTTGTCCCATTGCGAAGGAACCTCCGTGCTTCCAATCTGGTCATGCACTTCTTTAAGATGTGGAACCTGGGAGCTTTCCTCTTATAAAGAGGGCTAAATCTTTCGTGGGGGGGTAAGGAGGGTGCCGAGGTCTTAATAGAAAGCGGTTGATAGTCCCGTCTGCTAGGCTTTTCCGAACTTCCCTTCGCCTTTCTATCTCTTAGTTAAGGGGGTTTCAGAGAATCATCCGAACGAGATAAGGTTGTCAAATGGGGGAAGAGGAACGAGAGGCGTCCCTGGCTCACTAGTAGGTGACGAGGGGATTAAAAAAAAGGGCTCATTTCACCTGCCCATGCATTCGTTCGGATCCATTCTTCCTTCTTTACCTTTTCAACCCACCCTTACTAGCTAATAGGGCTTACTAAAAAAACGAATTTGCCTCTTCCTGGTAATGAATTAAGCGGCAGCGAGGAGGTTCGGTTCCATAGTGATTTCGTCTGCTTTTGGAACTTAGATTCCTAGGGACAAAGAAAGTGACTTCGGACTTTTGAATTCTCAGAACCTCCTTCGAATGAAAGAACTTGAGAGGGTCTCACAGGCATCTCTCTTCGAGCGGCAGTGCAAGCTCGGATGGTGTTAGCGCTGGCAGAAAGTCCTGGATTAGTTTGTACCGGTGTAGGTCCCTGAGTGGTGACTTGTCCCCCTTGATGTTGTGGCATTGGATTAGTATAGATCCCCAGTAGCTTCAGTGACATTGGCGGCTTTAAGGTATGCCTTAACTTCGTTCCAATTGAGAAGATTTTCATCTAGATGACATCACGCAAAGTATGACACTCTTCGATGGTACGGACGCAAAGTATGACACTCTTCGATGGTACGGACGCAAAGTATGACACTCTTCGATGGTACGGCCTGCGTATCGGTGAAATGGACAGAACTTTGAATAGTCGAGACCAGGAGGCCAGGGGAGTGGTTTATCTCTGGGCAGAGAAAGTTTTACAGGGCAGAAGGTGGAGAAGGCTGGAGATCCTTAGAATAGGTCCAGGGGACAAATCAAAAGGAAATGCTATTTGCTTCGTAAGAATAAGAATTCACTTCTATGAAAGACTTTCACGGGAATTGTCTTGATCGTCGGATATCTTTGTTAAAATAAAAAAAAGGAAGAAGTGTTATCGCCTGCAATTCTTCCCAGTATGGAATGAGTAAAGAATCAAGCTACAAGTTTCGATCTATACGAAAAGCACGGGTTTTTTTCTTTCTTTCGGTTTCATTGATAGCAGAATATCCTGACTCTATAGGGGCGCTAGCGCTTTACTAATAGAATAAAAAAGAAAAGGGGCCTTAAAAACGTAATAGGCTGCGCTGCTACTCTAGGCTCGCTTCTTCAAGCTCCGCCCCTTTTTGAAAACGAAACTAACGAGCAATCAAACAAACTAAAGCGCTAACGTTTATATTACTTAGTAAAGCAACCTTTCGCGCTAGGCGCTCACTTTTTTTGTCTGGGTGGAAGCTGGCGGCGGGGCTTGCTTAACCGGATACACGGAATTGGGATCTCTGTCACAGGCAAATCTTTCTATCGGGAAAGCCTCGCTTATTCAAATCAAAGGGCTGATTATTTAGAACCTTGCTCCTAAGATAAGTAAGAAAGCGTTGGTGGGATCGGCGGGATGATGATGAGTATATAAATCAATAAAGAGGAAATGGCAAGATAATTTAATATCGATGGAGGTGCATTGCCGCTGTGGAAAACAGGGCAGGGATTCTCTACAATGACACTGTAGACCAAATGAAAGGGATGTAGCGCAGCTTGGTAGCGCCTTTGTTTTGGGTCAAATCACGGGTTCCAATCCTGTCATCCCTACCTATTCTTCTCCTCTGGGCAGTCACGAGGGATCCATTGAGATCGATTCGGACATACATCATTTTCATTTTCTGAGACTTTATGCATGTTTAGTTTTGGGGGTACAAAAAGAATCCTTTTCTTTTTAGTCGTATCTACTGTGATAAGAAAGCGTTCTTAGTTCAGTTCGGTAGAACGTGGGTCTCCAAAACCTGATGTCGTAGGTTCAAATCCTACAGAGCGTGATTCTGTTCTTGTTAGGTCTAATTAGAATTCAATAACTTCACTCATTTGAACAGCAACCTGAAGTGAACCTCCTGCGGATAAAAAAAGGAGGAAGTCAATAAAAAAAGAGATGTTAATGATTCAAAGGTCCAACTGATCGCCACGCCTGTTTTGTAAATATGCAGTGACGAATAATTCAGCCAAAAAGTAATAGGAATTAGACCTAACACGATTCCAAAAAGAAAAACTTAAAGCATTTCGTTTTATTTGAAAGGGGAAAAAAGAAATATAGGGTTCCAAACCTAAATAAACATCCGAATCGCCCATGAATCTCAATGACCAAGAATTGGCAATTGACGCGGGAAGGAACTATTTAATACCTGGAATCTCACAGAAAGATTCATCATCTGTTACATCTACTCATCCCACGATTCCGAATCAACAGACCCCGTTACCGAGATAAGGCAACTCTTTTTGAAAGTCATAGTAAAAAGAACTGTGTCGTCTAACTTCTTTCACAAAGAAATGGTGTAAGCGGAAGGGAAGGCGTGAATCCTCGATCCTAGCTAGTTTGATCTGTCGAAATAAGGTTCCCGGTTGGCTTTGTATGAAGAAGCCTATCTTTCTAGCCCTAAGTGAGCCATAGATTGTGAGTGAGCTTTCGGGGAGTAGAGAGCGAGCGTAGAATACCAGTGGAAAAATTCTTTCTTTTTTCAATTTTTTGAAAGGGAAGAGACGCTTCTCGCAAGCAGCAACCATCTATATAGCGAGAGAGATCCCTTGTCTTTGTCGCCTACCTATGTATAGAATAGCACGATAGAGGCCCTAATCTATAGCAAGAGTCTAACCGCCTGCATTGATGGACTGAAGCAGGAATGAGAATAACCTAGTCTCCTTATGATTATGAAGTAAAGCAATGGAAGAGAGGAAACAGGCATAACCGGGAACCATCTACGGCTTGAACACTCCTTCTTGCCTTTCAATCTCGACCTACGCTTGGAGGGAATAGTGGCTTTCTTGTAGTAAATGAATCAGAACATATAGGTAGCAACTATCTCGAAATGGAAGCATCTTATCTTGAAGGAAGAGGTTTCAAGATTAGGGTCTTGCTTACAATAGAGATCAATCTTTCATTCTCTTTCCTAGTGCACTATAAGCTATTAAAGAAGAGCTTAGGGCTATGGTCTCACTAAGAATACACCTGCGCTTAGACCAACGGAGTGGTTTAGGTGCTGGAATTCCATCTCTAGTTGGGGACAAATCAAAAGGAAATGCTATTTGCTTCGTAAGAATAAGAATTCACCGCACAGTGCAAACCCTATTTAGGTCTCACGAGTGCACATGAGTTACCTATATCAGGTGATTTCGTTTTCATAATTTTTTTTGTTTTTCTAGTTTGTTTGTTAAAAGTGTAATTGTATAAATTGTTATGACCATCACATTAAGCCCGATTTTAAGAGAAATAAAATAAGCAGTAAATTTTAACCCCGTCCTCATTAATGTTATTTTAAAGGCTAAATTTTAAATATTGAGGACAATGTCAACCTCAAGTGTGGGGATGGGGGAAATTGAAATTTTTCCTTAGAGTACATTAATTGTGCGCAAAAGCTGGAATTGTAACTTGTTAATTGCTAGTGTTAATGCCAAGTAGAGGTCTTTGGTCATAAATTTTTAAGTTTCTCAAAAGTCTTCCCATACAAATGTTTTTCAAAAATAGAAAATTAAAATGGACCGTTTAGATGGGGATAACAAGTCATGCGGACATGTACACATGTTTCATGTCGGCAGCCTAATTCCTCCGGTACGTGTGTAAGATTTTCCTTATATATAATACAAATATAATATATAGTATATACACATGTCATATGAGCGCCATTATTGAGAGTAACTAGTATGCCCATGATATCTAGAACTTGGGTGTCTCATGAATTTTGATATCTTAATACCACCACCTGTATGGAGAAATAGGACTTTAGAACACCCATATTATATTGGCCTTAAAAAAAACTCCCTACCTTACAGTATCCCTTAGGAGCCAACTGATGCCTATTCCATTTTTCTTTGTTCTTTTTTACCCACATTACAAATCGTGTTAGACTTGACCTTTTATTTTAACCCTGTGGATGAAACCCGGTATAATAAGAGTTGTAATTGAGTTATTTGTCGAGCATAATACACAATGTATGTATGTCTCAGGTCCGCCTCTGTTTATGTAATGTTCGTATTTACGTATCTGACATTTTTCAGTTGAAAAAAAATGGAAAATCAAGGAAAATCTCAAAAAGAATCAATGTTTGAGTCAGTATTGTTTGTAAATATTAGTGAGTGTTTGTTGTCTGTTTGTTAAATAAATTGGGTTTCATCCACCATCAGTCACTAAATAAATCCACTTCCACACCCTAACATAAGCCATAACAAAACCCTTAGTTCTATTCTCTATGCAACCGGTGGGTAATGGGTGGAGATATGACTTGCTCCCAAGCTTATTACATTGTGTTCATACTTGGTATAAAGGGCAGAGATATACTAGCACATTTTTTTTGTCCAGATATTAAACCGAGGGAAGAAATGTTATATTATGGGGGTATGAACATGTGTGCCTTAACCGGAAACAAAGTAAACTCGTTTGGGTGTTTTCATAGTTTTAAAACGTATCATTAAATTGTTTGGTGGGTTATCAACCTTGACTGTCAGTTCTTGGGAATTGGGTATGACCTTTTACCTCGCTAGTATTAATACTGATAATTTATGAACCATCGATCGAAGTGTATGTGTTGCATGAGAGTTTGCTTGAGGCAAGCATAAGGTAAGTG
Source organism: Bidens hawaiensis (assembly GCF_021521415.1). Classification (NCBI taxonomy): domain Eukaryota; kingdom Viridiplantae; phylum Streptophyta; class Magnoliopsida; order Asterales; family Asteraceae; genus Bidens; species Bidens hawaiensis. The sequence goes on along the minus strand of NW_027506388.1, from coordinate 54,348 downwards.
TGGAGATGTGATGTGTAGGTTAAAGAATGTATTTTAAGTGTTTAATTTCGTGTATGTTAAGTGTTTTTATATATCGAACAAGAATACTTTTGAGTGGTTTAATGTTTACAGGTGTGCGGAGCTTAACGGAACTAATTTGGAGCATTTATGATGCGTTGGAAATGAAATTAATGATATATTATATGATAGAGAATTGAAATACGAAGACGTGGCTGCAAAAGGGGAGGAAAATGAAGTTGGAATGAAGATTTTATAAAGAAAATGATGTTCGGAAGTGATTCGTGCGCATCTAAAGTAAATGAGCATATCCGGGTCTAGAAAATGAATTACAGAACCCATAATATATGAATTCTGGGTTTCTCGACGAGGAGAATATGAAAATGGCATAATGGGATCCGTAAGGTAGCAACTAAGGACCGTAGCCTACGGCCCTGGCGTAGGTTACAGTGGCCTAGTCGTAGGCTACGGCCAGGTCTGACGGAAATTGCTTTTTGGGCTTGTTTTCTTCCATAATTAAGCCGGGATAAACCCTAGATCGATTATCCTTCATATCCTAACACCAAAGGACGATTTTGTGGCCATTCTCCACCATCATAACACCTTCCAATTAGCATAAATTTCCATGTTATCATCCTTGCAACAATCAACGAAGCTATTCAAGATCAAGATGCAAGGCTAAACCGTTCGTGACCATCTCTGGGAGTAGGGTTGTGTTTGTAAGCAAGACTTTTTGGTATTTGAATCTTTACATTGGAACTATAGTTGATCAATCATTCGGTTTATTAGCCATTTATGTTTCTTTATGCATTCAACAGTTTTTCGTAATTAAATGTTTTGTGATTTATCAGTTTATTGATTTGTGGTCATCAACTTTTGGGATTAAGTTCTTTGAGTCATTGACCCGTTTATCTTTAGCCATTAAATCTCTTATATTTATCAAACCTTAAAACTGATAATCAATTATGTTATTATTCATCCAAACCAATAGTTCGGATTAAGTTCTGTGAATCAGTAAGGTCAAATATCTAGTCTTTTGATTATAGGTATAATCAAACTAGTTTTCCAAATAGGTTTAATCCATTGTTCTAGTTTGCTTCACAACCTGAAACCTGGAGTTGGTTATATTTCTCAAAATTGTTTTACAACCAAACAATATTTAAACTGCTTGACATCGGTTGTTCGCCTTAGTTAATTAGTTACCGAATAATAAACATCACTTGCACTTTCCACTGATTCCCTATGGACTCGACACTTTACTTGCCCTTGCGTGTAAAGGTATTTTATAATTGTTTTTGATTGACCCTTCGACATCGACCAATGAGGTGGGACACGAGTTTATCCGCTTTGCCTATGACGCTTTTGGTTTCTTAGCTCCGGATGTCGTGGACCTTTTGAACTGAGTTCAGAAAGTCGTGAATTGTAACTTATCGGCCCATAAGAACCGAAACTTTGTTTTTAGTAGGATTGGGTTTGCTATCCAAAAGGGGGTTGCGGCGCAGCTTGTTGCCCGCTTACCTGCCACCGCATTGTAAATTGTTTGGATGTTTTTGTTAGGCCTATTTTGTTATTAGTCTTTTGTATTTATTTGTACCTTAACGTTTATGTATGTTAGCTAGTCAGATTATTTTTGTTTTTATGTTAGGTCCCGAGGCCATTTAACTTGAAGCCTATTGGGCCGTAATAATACAATGAATGGTTCATGAGAACACACACTATAAATAGTGTGTGCATCTCAAGCAAACCAACCTTTTTGCTAATATCATAACTTTATCCTCTTACCAACCTCTCTCTCTCTCTCTCTCTCTCTTTCTTTCATCTTTCGGCAATAACAACACCAAACAAGATCCGAGATCTCGGTTCTTCACTAGTGATTTCCGCTAGCTAATGTTGAGATTGATCCAAGTAAACTAGTTGTTGTGTTGTTTGATCCATCAAAAGGACCTATAGTGGGTATCAGAGCTTTCAGGCTCTACTATTTGTGGATCTTGGGTCACAACCTTGGATTTTCGGTCTTGTTTGAGTTAAAGACAGGTTTTCCAAGGGTTTAGTGGGTTACGTGTTCCTTAAGTTGTAACATCCTATTTTCCGTTCGGTTAATAAAATAATAATATTAATTGTTATGAGTTAAGAGTTGGGCTTGTGTTGGGTTAAATAAATATGGGTAATAGACTTGGGTTAATAAGGAAGGAAGATATACCATGGGCTTAAGCCAATGACCCATGATATATATATCTTAATTATCCATTAATTCACTCATTCTCACCCATTCCATACACCACCCAAACACACACTTAAGCTCTCTCTCATATTTCTCTATTTCTCTATCCGAACCCAAAGAAGGAACCGAACATCAATCCGAGGTAATGATGTTATGATCTCATATAGATTCAAAACCCACTAGATCTAGTCGCGAAACGATAAACCGACACCCTCAACCGTTAAAATCATGAGATCCGGATGGAATCGGGTAAAACCGATCAAAAGACAAGCATAGGGTCACCCTAGCTCGGATCCGGATCGATCAGGGTGAAACCGGTGTAAAATACGTTTTTCAGGCCACCGCCCGGTTTTTCGGCACGGCGGCGCGGAACTTGAGGATGTCAGAGAATGTTTCTAACATTCTCTAACCTAACCCTTGACGCGTGTAATAAATTCGCTATGTAATTCGTTAAAGAAAACTAACGAAAGAGCCCTCATTCGTTAGGCTTATTCGCTATGCCAATTCGTTAAGGAAGAATAACAAATTAACTACAATCGATAAGTCATTCGTTATGCCATTCGTTATGAAGAACTAACGAATGAACCCCCATTCTTTGGAAGGTTCATTCATTATCCAGACTAAACGAATTAGTCCATTCGTTATGAAGGTCAGTTCGTTATAAAGGTCAGCTTGCTATAAAGGTAAATTCGTTATAAAGGTCAATTCGCTATGAGAGTCCATAAGTGGCCATTCGTTATGAAGTAACGAATGAGTCCATTCGTTATGAGCCCCCATTCGTTAAGGAATTGGATAACGAATTAGACTTTGAAATAATGACAGAAAGTTCCCTAGACTTAGAATAAAATGGTTTAATTACAAAGAAGCCTTCGAACTTTATGAGTTAGCAAATAGAATAATAAATTAAGAATTCTAATAAAAATTGTGTTAAGACAGTTAATGGAAATAAAATGGTTTAATTACAAAGAAGCCCTCGAAATTTATGAGTCAGCTCGATCCCAGCCAGGGGCTCTGCCCCTTGGACCCGCTAGGGGCTGCCGCCCCTAGAACCCCGCTGCCAGGGGCGCTGCCCCCGGACCCCCGTTCTTCGTGGGATATAATTAAACAAGAAACGCGATATGGGTAGTGATAGTTAACTGATACGTGTAATTTTTATACAGTTAGTCGCGCACAGCTAAAGAAAGGAATAACCATTAACGGTGAACGTAACAGGACGCATGTGAGTTTCTAGCCCCATTTCCTTGTTATGTTTTCGGGGCTGTGTGGATACTCAATGTGATTAGTTAATACACTTACCCTAAGTGGTAAGTGTCTGCCTTATATGATTTATGTGAATGATTGAGGTTATGAATGAATGCTTTTAGGTACGTGAATGATCTTCAGATATTGCACGTATCGCCAGAAAAAGTGAGTGTTACATAAGATGTATGAATGATTAAGAATATTTATGAATGTATATAATAGAATGTACATGAAAAGGGGTATATGTATGGTTGTATGGAAAGAAGAGACCAGGCCCTACTAATATTTGAGTTAGAAGGGACCAAACCCTAATAATATCTGAGATAGAGAATAAAGGGACCAGACCCTAATAATATCTGAGATAAAGAAGAAAGGGATCGACCCTAATAATATCTGAGATAGAGAAGGAATTTACCAAACCCTATAAATATCTGAGATGGTAAAGATAGTTATGTATGTATTATGAAAGTGTGAAAGTGTGATGGTATGAATGAATGTATGAATGAATGTATGAAATTAAGAAAGAAAGAAAGTATTATGTACGAATGAAAGAAAGGTAACAAGCTAATTATGTAATATGTAACTTCGGATACGTGTATATGTAAGTATGTGAATGTATTATATGTTGCCTGATTAACTAGAACTAACTCAGCGTAGCTGACTTTTAGTATGCAAGCAGGTGAGTAAAACGAGGCAGCTGGCTAAAGGAGAGCACATGGCATAAGAATAAGAAGCTGGCATTCGAAGAAATATGATATGTTCATAAATGATGTTTTACCATGAAAGACAAAGATGTTTGTTTAAGACAAGTTTTGAAATGTTTATTGAAAGTTTTATATTCCGCGAAAGTTTTAATTCACTCTGATATTTAGAACTGTGTTTATGAGTAATTCCAACGCCAAAGTTGGGTACCGGGATCGTGGCCTTACATAAGTTGAAGATAAAGTGTTCAAAAGTTCAAGCGTTCAAGCTTCGGGTGTGTTGTTGTGTGTTAGTTTGTGAAGATTTTGGTATAAAAGTGCTTAAAGAGTTCAAGATTTGGTGTTAAAGTTGTTAAAATATGGATGTTTCCTAGATCCATAAAGTGTCAAAGAAGATTGATGTGACTTCCTTGAAAAGGAAAAAAAGGTGAAAAGATTTTCATAAAATACAATCCGTACTTTCCTTAAGTTCAGTCTGATCTAATCAAATCATGTTCTAATCGAACCGACTGAGAAGTTATCTAATCAAGTTAAAGGTTTCCTTGTCAAAGAGTAAGTAATCGTATCAAGCTACAAGTAATCGATTCGAATCTACCATGGAATCTAATCGAGACTACAAAGTTATCTAATCGAATCTTAGAGTAATCGAATTGAATTTAAAATCATTTCTAATCGAATCGAATCACCATTTGATTAGACAAGAATTCTATTCGATTAGATTGACCTATTCGATTAGATTGCATTGTCATTCAATTACATCACCATTCAGTTACATTACACTTAGAAAAGTTTTCTCAGAAACAGATTGTCCATTCGATTACTTGAAAACTCGATTACATTGTATTCGATTACTTTGGACTTGTTATTATTTTCAACAGAATCTGCTTGAACTTGTGTTGATCTTGAGTTTGTTTAAGCAATGGCAAATACGAGTGAAGAAGTTGAGAATGAGCTGTAAGGAGTTACATGAGGAGAATGAGGCTGGTACTACAACTAACCTATGACATCTGACCCGATCCGACCCGACCCAGGTACCCGTTTCTCTGACCCGATCTCTTTCTTTTATGATTTAATATTTATTTATACTTATATTTTACTTTTAATAATAATAATATATTTTCCTTCCCGCCTCTTTCTCTCTCTTTCTTTCCGCCGTCCCGTCCCTCTTCTTCTCTCTTTCCGCCTTCTTTTCCCTCTTGTCGCCGTCCCGCCCTTACGCCTGGTTTCCCTCTTTTTCTTCTAACTCTTTGCTTGTCCTTTGTTCCTTTCCGCCTAAGGTTGTCTGCGCAGCTCCACGCGCCAGACTCCTTACAAGGAAGCCTGCGTGAAGACCACCTGTTACTGCGATACGCGAGACGAACTGTCCCCGCAGCGCGCTAAGGATTTTAGTTCTTCCCGCGGCGCGCTATGGATACCGTTCTTCCCGCGACGCGCTAAGGAATATAGTTCTTCTCGCGACGCGCTTAGAATTGAAGTTCTTCCCGCGGCACGCTTAGAAATGTAGTTCTTCCCGCGACGCGTTAAGGTTGGTTCTGTCTGCCTTCGCGCTCGCGCACTCTTGACCTTCTGTGTCTGCCTTCGCGCTCAAGCTTTCTCGCGCTGTCTTGAGTCTTTTCTTCTGTTTAATCTAGCCGTTTGCTTTTGTGATGTCTTATCTTTTGAGCCGTTGACCTAATCTGCTTTATGTCTGAAAAGTTACTTTCGGCGCAGCATGCGCACCAACCCCATTGGTTGGCAGAAAAAGTGACTGACATTATCTTTGGAGATCTGCTTTTTCCATGCTTGACCAGTACCTTTATCTGACCCTCCCATGCCTGTTTACTGTTCCCTGTCAGCTTTTCCTTTGCCCCCTGCAGCTGCCATATCTTTTGATATCTTTTGCTTTTAGAATCTTTTACTTTTTGGAGATCTTTTCCCCTTTTCTAGGGATTGTGTTCCCTAGGGTTTCCCTATAAATAATAATGTTATTTTCCTAACACTACACACACAAAGCACTTAAACTCTCCTGTTCTCTCTTGCTCATTGCCGTTGTTCTTCCTCTGCCGTCTCCTCTCTCTTTGCCTCCGTCTTCCTTCCTGTTCTGCCCTGCTTTTCCGGTAATATATATATTATATAATAATTTACTTATTAATTATGCTAACTTATAATCAAGACTAAAAACCAATCATTAAAATAATAATCTTATTTATAGGTTAACTTGTGCTTGTTTAAAGTTGGTTCTTGCTTTATCTTACACCGCATCGTTTATCAAGTGAGTGATCTCGTACCTAATCCCTTTTTATTTTTAATGTTTTGGGATGTTCATGTGTTCATACAAACTTGGAGTCTTAAACTTGTTTATGAACTTTAGTCGCGCAGTATCCCATGTGTTGAGGACGTAGACTTGGCTGTTTATTTGTATGTGTGGATCATTAACCGTCTTGTCGGTCTATTCCGCAGTTCTCATGGTACCATTAGATGAACACGGGAGAACTATCGTTTATGATTTTCTCTTTTGTTTGCACATGCACAGTTTGTCTTGTTTGTGAGCTCAATTGTGAGCACTGGCAGTCTATGAATCTTAGAGTTGATCCCGATCAGATTACACCCCTGTTGAAAACCAGACATACACATGTTGCACGCAGATTTATTGTTATCTATGTACTGTATTAAACTTGATTTCTCACCAACACGCAAGTGTTTGACGTTTATTTTAACACATGTTCAGGTTTGCAGTAGCTGTTTTGGAGCTTGAGGACACGTAGGAAGTTTTCTTTATTTTGGACCTAGATTAAAATGTATCAAGACAAGTTATTGCTGTTCGAATATTATGATTTATAATATATCGATTTATGATGATTTATGTTATCTTATGTTTACTTTGCGCGTGCGCGAATCAATGTATTTATTAAATATTGACACCCAATAGTGTCACGAGTAATGAAACAATATGTGGCGCCCCGATGTATAATCCGCCTTTGGTCGGGGTGTTACAGATTGGTATCAGAGCTCGTTGACTTTAGGATAGGTGGTTAGACGTAACGGCCTAGAATACCTAAGAGTCCCTTCTCGCGCATGAGAGAAATCTCATGTTTGCACGCTTATTGTTAATTACTCGTTATTTATGAATATGCTCGCGCCTGCGCAGTATATGATTTTATGTTTTATTCCGCGATATTTCGATTTTTGTTGAATTTCGATTTTTATTGATTTTACTTACATATTCGTTTGTTGGATTTGAAAATCCGAAAAGTCAAGGTGATACATGAATAGTTGATTTTCAATTTCCATTTACGATTATGTTCTGAGGTTGGAGACTTGAAAAGTCATGGTGATACATGAATTGTCAACCTCCAATACTCATTTTCTTATATATTTTATATTGAAGATTGAAAAGTCATGGTGATACATGAATCGTCAATCTCCAATACTCGTTTGCTCGTATATTTTAAATTGGGAATTCGGAAAGTCATGGTGATACATGAATTGTCGATTCTTGATTCGAATTTGTTACCTTTATTAAGTCTGCATTTTGGGTCATTTATTTTACTTTAACTTTTGACAGTAACTGACTCCGTGAAACCAAGCTTTATCAGGTTATACTTTGCGATAAAACCAAGATATTAACTAAAATTAAAATTTTTATAGAATGCCTCCGCTATCTCGTCGCCATCTCAAGAAGAAAGAAGCCGCGCGCAGACGTTCGCTGCAACGTTCCCAGGAAATGGCCACCGCAATAGCCCAAGCTTTGAGCCAAAACAATACCAACACCTCTGGTTACAACATTAAATCCTTCAACGCGGGTAACCCTCCAAAGTTCACAGGTCTTGAAGGAGCCACCGTGATGCTCCAGTGGCTTGAGAAAATAGAAAACACTTTCCTCCACACCCAATGCCCCTCAGACAGACGAACCCTGTATGCTTCCAGTGTCCTGGAATCTAGAGCGCTTACATGGTGGAATGGAGTAGCTCATGCGCGTGGTGCAGAAGCTGCTTCTAGCATGACATGGGGGGAATTCAAGGAAATTCTGACGCGAGAATTCTGCCCTCCCAACGAAGTTAAGCGCCTGGAGGAGGAATTTTGGAATCTTAAGCAATACAGTGGCGAAGCGCGCGAGTACGCGACGCGCTTCCATGAACTAAGCCTGCTTGTCCCTCACCTTGTTACCCCTTCCCGCCGAGCCATAGAGAAATTCCTTGGGGGTCTCCCCATGGAAATTCAAGATTCTGTATGGGCCAGAAACCCAGTTACCCTCTCTGACGCCATCGAGTTGGCCGCTGTGCTCAGCGACAACCATGTCAGAGCAGGAACCCTGCTCCTACGGGGATCTGAGAAGACCAAACTCACCAAGACTGTCCCTGAACCAACAGAAACCAAACCAGAACCCTCAAACCATAACCAGAAACGTAGGCGCAGACAAGCTTACGCGCTTACCAGCCCGCCCATAGTCCAGCAACCCGCCTACCAACCTCCAGTATACGCGCCTAACCCTCTGTCAGCCTACCCAACTCCCCCTATAGTCCACAACTATGCCTTAACCAACCCCGCACTCCCTGCCCCGCCACCTAAGAAACCTTACACAGGAAACCACCCATTCTGCCCAACCTGTAGACTTCACCACCCACCTCAAGTCCCATGTCGACTTTGTAACCGATGTGGCCGCGCTGGTCACCTTACAGAAAACTGTAGAGTCCTTCCCGCCAATCCAATTGCGCCAACACCACCAGTCTACCCGCAGAACCCACAACCAACCTACCCTAACCCACGACCCAGGTCGTGCTATAACTGCGGTGATCCCAGTCATTTCCGGAACGCATGCCCGAGACTACAAGTTCAGATTACGCAAGCGAATCCGGTGAACCAGATTTCGAACCAAGTGACACGCGGACGAGCTTTTAACATAACCGCGCACCAAGCGCAAGCGAATAATGACGTAGTTAATGGTACATTTTTGCTTAACGGATTTTATGCTTCTGTACTTTTTGATACTGGCGCCGATCGAAGTTTTATCTCTCGCGCCTTTGAGCAGAAGCTTGCGCGACCGCGCGATAACTTAAAAGAAGATTTTTCAGTTGAATTGGCTAATGGTGAAACTATTTTAATTAACTATGTGATTAAAGATTGCACGCTTAACCTTAACGAAAACGATTTTCTGATCGACCTCATCCCCATGCCTCTTGGAAGCTTTGATGTTATCATTGGTATGGACTGGCTTACGCATAATCGCGCCGAAGTTATTTGCGCCAAGAAGATGATTCGCATACCTCGAGAAAATGGTGATCTTCATATCTACGGCGAGAAACCCTCCCGCGGTCTTAAACTTATGTCTTGCGCCGAAGCCCATAAGGCTCATGCGGAAAAGGTGTATTGCATTCTTAGCATATGTGGTTAAACCTGTTAAAGAAAACATGCTTCGCGATATCCCTGTTGTGCGTGATTTCCCTGAAGTTTTTCCTGATGATCTTCCTGGTATCCCTCCCGCTCGTGAAGTCGAGTTCCGTATTGATCTTGTCCCTGGTGCTTCCCCCGTAGCCAAATCTCCTTACCGTCTTGCGCCCGCTGAGATGCAAGAATTAGCAAGCCAACTTCAAGAGTTGACTGCTAAAGGATTCATTCGCCCTAGCTCTTCGCCCTGGGGTGCTCCGGTGTTGTTCGTTAAAAAGAAAGATGGATCGTTTCGCATGTGTATTGATTACCGCGAGTTGAACAAACTCACCATTAAGAACCGGTATCCCTTACCGCGTATTGACGACCTCTTTGATCAACTCCAAGGTGCCTCTTGTTTCTCGAAGATTGATCTCCGCTCTGGCTATCACCAGTTGCGCATCCGCGATGAAGATGTTCCCAAGACTGCTTTTCGAACTCGTTATGGCCATTTTGAATTCTTGGTCATGTCCTTCGGTTTAACCAACGCACCCGCCGTTTTCATGGATCTAATGAATCGGGTGTGTAGGCCTTTCTTGGATAAATTCGTGATTGTGTTTATCGATGACGTTCTGATTTATTCTAAGACCAAGGCCGAGCATTAGCAACATCTCCGATTGGTATTGCAAAAGCTTAGAGCCGAGCAGCTCTTTGCTAAGCTTTCCAAGTGTGAATTCTGGTCTGATGAAGTACAGTTTCTTGGCCATGTTGTGAACAAGATGGGTATTCATGTCGACCCATCCAAAATTGAAGCAATCAAGAACTGGATTACGCCGACCACTCCTTCTGAAATCTGTTCCTTTCTGGGCTTAGCTGGTTATTACCGGCGATTCATTTCGAACTTCTCGAAGATCGCTTTGCCTTTAACAGCTCTAACGCACAAAGGTAAACCATATATTTGGGGCTCAAAGCAAGAAGAAGCCTTTCTGACGCTCAAGCGTTTGTTGTGTGAAGCTCCTGTTCTTGCGCTACCTGAGGGTAATGATGATTTTTTCGTGTACTGCGATGCCTCCAACCAAGGTCTCGGTTGTGTCCTTATGCAACGAGGCAAGGTTATCGCTTACGCATCAAGGCAACTTAAGGTTCATGAAAAGAATTATACAACTCACGATCTCGAACTTGGTGCAGTTGTTTTTGCCTTGAAGATCTGGAGACACTACCTTTATGGTACTAAGTGTATCCTTTACACCGACCATAAAAGCCTTCAGCATATTTTTGATCAGAAGGAACTTAACATGAGGCAACGCCGATGGAACGAACTCATCAGCGATTACGATTGTGAGATCCGGTATCATCCTGGTAAGGCTAATGTGGTAGCCAATGCGCTCAGCCGAAAACCCTGCCAGCTTAACTGTATCTTGCCGCGCACGCAGCTTCACTTCGCGCCGATTCAAGGCAACCTTGAATCGCGTATTCGTGACGCGCAGCGCGCATCCATCAGTAATGGTAACCTTCGCGCCGAGCTAGCGTGTGGCGCGGAAGCGCATTTTGTCCCTAATCTGAGTGGAATTCTCTGCTATCTCAATCGCATCTGGATTCCCTTTGATGAGAATCTTCGCGCTGATATCCTGAGTGAAGCGCACAAATCTCGGTATTCTATTCATCCTGGCGCTGATAAGATGTACAAGGATTTGCGCATTACTTATTGGTGGCCCGGTATGAAGAAGGATATTGCTGTGTTCGTAGCTAAATGCCTGACTTGTTCTAAAGTAAAAGCTGAACACCAACGCCCATCTGGTTTGCTCGAACAACCAGAAATTCCTACGTGGAAATGGGAAGGTATAGCGATGGACTTTATTACCAAGTTACCTTTGACAGCAAGCAAACATGATAGCATTTGGGTAATAGTGGATCGTTTGACTAAGTCTGCTCACTTTCTGCCCATTCGTGAAAACTACCGTGTTGAGCAACTCGCGCAGCTTTATGTCAAGGAAATTGTCTGCCGCCATGGTACTCCTTTGAGCATCATATCCGATCGTGATGGCCGTTTTATATCCCGCTTTTGGAAATCTCTCCAATCTGCGTTAGAAACTCGCTTGGACATAAGTACGGCATATCATCCTCAGACTGACGGTCAGTCTGAGCGAACTATTCAAACTCTTGAGGATATGCTCCGATCTAGTGTTCTTGATTTTGGAGGTAATTGGGATTCGCACCTGCCTTTGATCGAGTTCTCTTATAATAACAGCTATCATTCCAGTATCGGTATGGCCCCATTTGAAGCACTTTACGGTCGTAAGTGCCGCTCCCCGATTTGTTGGAGCGAAGTGGGAGAAGCTCAAATCACAGGACCCGAACTTGTTCAAGAGACAACCGATAAAATCGCCAAGATCCGTGATCATCTGCTGACTGCCAGAAGCCGACAGAAGAGTTACGCAGATCGCAGGCGAAAGCCTCTCGAATTTCAAGTTGGTGATCTTGTTCTCCTCAAAGTGTCGCCCTGGAAGGGTGTTGTCCGCTTTGGGAAGAAAGGTAAGCTTGCTCCTCGATATGTTGGACCATTTAAGATTCTCGCGCGTGTAGGAAAAGTTGCCTACAGACTTGACCTGCCGCCCGCGCTCAGTAATGTGCATCCAACGTTCCATGTATCCAATCTCAAGAAGTGTTTAGCCGACGAGAACCTTCACATTCCACTTGATGAAGTTCAAGTTGATGAATCTATGCATTTCGTTGAGAAGCCAGTTGAGATTATGGATCGCGAGGTTAAGCAAACCAAGCGCAGTCGCATCCCTATCGTGAAAGTTCGCTGGGAGTCCAAGCGCGGAGCCGAGTTTACATGGGAAAGGGAAGATCAAATGAGGATCAAGTACCCGCACCTGTTCTCTGCGCAACCTACTTCGAGATAAATTTCGGGACGAAATTTCTTAAAGTAGGGGAGACTGTGACATCTGACCCGATCCGACCCGACCCAGGTACCCGTTTCTCTGACCCGATCTCTTTCTTTTATGATTTAATATTTATTTATACTTATATTTTACTTTTAATAATAATAATATATTTTCCTTCCCGCCTCTTTCTCTCTCTTTCTTTCCGCCGTCCCGTCCCTCTTCTTCTCTCTTTCCGCCTTCTTTTCCCTCTTGTCGCCGTCCCGCCCTTACGCCTGGTTTCCCTCTTTTTCTTCTAACTCTTTGCTTGTCCTTTGTTCCTTTCCGCCTAAGGTTGTCTGCGCAGCTCCACGCGCCAGACTCCTTACAAGGAAGCCTGCGTGAAGACCACCTGTTACTGCGATACGCGAGACGAACTGTCCCCGCAGCGCGCTAAGGATTTTAGTTCTTCCCGCGGCGCGCTATGGATACCGTTCTTCCCGCGACGCGCTAAGGAATATAGTTCTTCTCGCGACGCGCTTAGAATTGAAGTTCTTCCCGCGGCGCGCTTAGAAATGTAGTTCTTCCCGCGACGCGTTAAGGTTGGTTCTGTCTGCCTTCGCGCTCGCGCACTCTTGACCTTCTGTGTCTGCCTTCGCGCTCAAGCTTTCTCGCGCTGTCTTGAGTCTTTTCTTCTATTTAATCTAGCCGTTTGCTTTTGTGATGTCTTATCTTTTGAGCCGTTGACCTAATCTGCTTTATGTCTGAAAAGTTACTTTCGGCGCAGCATGCGCACCAACCCCATTGGTTGGCAGAAAAAGTGACTGACATTATCTTTGGAGATCTGCTTTTTCCATGCTTGACCAGTACCTTTATCTGACCCTCCCATGCCTGTTTACTGTTCCCTGTCAGCTTTTCCTTTGCCCCCTGCAGCTGCCATATCTTTTGATATCTTTTGCTTTTGGAATCTTTTACTTTTTGGAGATCTTTTCCCCTTTTCTAGGGATTGTGTTCCCTAGGGTTTCCCTATAAATAATAATGTTATTTTCCTAACACTACACACACAAAGCACTTAAACTCTCCTGTTCTCTCTTGCTCCTTGCCGTTGTTCTTCCTCTGCCGTCTCCTCTCTCTTTGCCTCCGTCTTCCTTCCTGTTCTGCCCTGCTTTTCCGGTAATATATATATTATATAATAATTTACTTATTAATTATGCTAACTTATAATCAAGACTAAAAACCAATCATTAAAACAATAATCTTATTTATAGGTTAACTTGTGCTTGTTTAAAGTTGGTTCTTGCTTTATCTTACACCGCATCGTTTATCAAGTGAGTGATCTCGTACCTAATCCCTTTTTATTTTTAATGTTTTGGGATGTTCATGTGTTCATACAAACTTGGAGTCTTAAACTTGTTTATGAACTTTAGTCGCGCAGTATCCCATGTGTTGAGGACGTAGACTTGGCTGTTTATTTGTATGTGTGGATCATTAACCGTCTTGTCGGTCTATTCCGCAGTTCTCATGGTACCATTAGATGAACACGGGAGAACTATCGTTTATGATTTTCTCTTTTATTTGCACATGCACAGTTTGTCTTGTTTGTGAACTCAATTGTGAGCACTGGCAGTCTATGAATCTTAGAGTTGATCCCGATCAGATTACACCCCTGTTGAAAACCAGACATACACATGTTGCGCGCAGATTTATTGTTATCTATGTACTGTATTAAACTAAATTTCTCACCAACACGCAAGTGTTTGACGTTTATTTTAACACATGTTCAGGTTTGCAGTAGCTGTTTTGGAGCTTGAGGACACGTAGGAAGTTTTCTTTATTTTGGACCTAGATTAAAATGTATCAAGACAAGTTATTGCTGTTCGAATATTATGATTTATAATATATCGATTTATGATGATTTATGTTATCTTATGTTTACTTTGCGCGTGCGCGAATGAATGTATTTATTAAATATTGACACCCAATAGTGTCACGAGTAATGAAACAATATGTGGCGCCCCGATGTATAATCCGCCTTTGGTCGGGGTGTTACATAACCCTCCAAAGCTTCTAAAATGGAATAATGATTTTGAAGAATTCAAATGGTGTTTCAAGAACTACATTAGAGTCCTTGATTATACACTTCTTAGACCCATTGAGAATGGTTCACATGTTCCCATGACTGAAACTGATGATTGTCTAAATCCCAAGCCCACAACTACTTATGATAATAATGATTGAAAAATGTTTAATGATGATCACAAATCATATTGTGTTGTTAGTGTTTGCCTCTCACATGAAATTGCTCAAACTTTGAGAGACTACAATATTGCTAAGGCCTTCAGGATGCCTTGGTTAGTAAGTTTGAAGGAAATGCCGAGATGAGAAACAGCAGGAAAGGCATGCTAAATGGTGAGTTCAACATGTTCAACCATGTGCAAGGGAATCAATCACAAGCCTCGTTTACATATTTGAAACATTGGTTACAAAGATCAAGAGTGCTAGAATTGACTATGACCAAATTGAAAAAAATGAAAAGTTGTTGAACTCCCTACCATATACCTGGAATAGCAGTGTGATTACAATCAAAAGAAAAGCTAACCTCTAGATCACTCCTCTTGCTCATTTGACATCAATCATCAAGTCATTTGAGATAGATGACAAACTCATAATGGGCAATCATACTCTCAATCAAGCTGGGATATCCACTGAATCTAGAATAAGCACAACCTTTTTAAGCCACACACACCCTAGTGTTCATTCAGCTAAATCTTCCTTCAAGAAAACTGCAACCCCTCAAGCATCATCAGTTTTAAGTTCTTTTCAAGATGCTGTTGATAAAGCCGTTGAACAAGCTTTAAAGGCCCATGGGATCAAGAAACCCACAAGTTTTCAATCCTACTCTACCCCTCAAGCTCATCTAGCTGATGACTTCATCATGGCACTGTTTCATGCCTTTATGGCAAGCCATGAGGAGTTGTTACAAGGACAACTGCTTCCTCCTTCATTTCAGCAAGGAGACCTTCCCTAAATCAACAATAAGGATCTCAAGAAAATGGACATCAGGTATCAGATAGCCATGGCTGTTCACCGAGCCTCTAATTTCATGAAGAAATATGGTAAGAACAGTTTTAGAGACTCGGATGGGAATGGGATGGGGTTTGACAAAGACAAGCTTCATTGTTCCAACTGCAATGAATTGGGTAACTTTGCAAGAGAATGCACTAATCCACCTAAGGCTGCAAATGTCATCAAGATCACCAAGATGTCTGACAATGAAGGTACCAGGAGAAATGACAAAAGGGCTATCCCGAGCAACTCTTCAAAATCAAGAGTTCCAAGAATCAGTCAATGAAGCACATCCAAAGGCAACTTAGAGCCAAGCTCAAAGGAAATGATCACCAGAAAAGTTGAAGCAACACAACCAGATTGGGAAGGTGAACAATTTGAAAAGCTTATCAATCCGCTAACCATTTCTGGGATGGAATTTGCTCATGAAGCCAGTACCTTATCAAGTCTTGCTGCTGACACACCTTCATCTGTCTCTAACATTCCCAAGGTACACAAACTTTGCACATAAACGTGTATTGATAAGGTTATGAAGTATAGAACTCATAATGTTGCCCTTATATATGAAAATCTTAGCCTTAGATGCCAGAACGATGATCTTAGGAAAGCTGAAAAGATATTTGCCACCAGGATTGAAACTCATAATAATGATATTGCTAAACTCAATGAAAAACTTTTCCAATCTGATAAACTAGCTGAACATCATAACCGACGTGTTGTTGAACTAAACGCTAAAATTGAGAATTTAGAGTTAGATTTGGCTAAAAGGAAAATAGTTGTTGACAGATTTGAGTTAGCTTTTAATAAGCTTAATGAAATCATTGGGGCACAGATTGGGGTGAGACAAAAGACAAGAATAGGCTATGATAATACTCTTGTTCCACCTCCTTTTAATGGGAATTATACTAGCCTACCTCACTCTAGTTTCAATACCCCACCTGAGGATGAAATGGTCTGTGGTATTGGACATATTACAAAACCAAATAAAGTTACTCCTGTTTTCCCCAAGACTGTTGATTCCATTCTTCCATCAATTAGTCCTAATAGTAGCTCATCTTCTTCGGCAGGATGTGTAGAAGGAAGTGATTGTGTGGAAAAGAACAAGGGTTGTGGAGAGCAAAAGATTTTTAATTCAAGTGTGAATCTAAAACCATCTCTTGTTAACCCTGTCTGTTATAGTAATACAATGAAAAATATTTTGAATGATCATGTAATTTGCGAGAGTGTTGTTGTTGGCACTTCTCCCAATGAATTGAATGAAAATGATGTTTCTATGTTTGAGAGGGATTGTGAAACAGTTTTTGATGAGACTTTCAGTGATAAAAATGTTCAAGAAAATGTGTTTGTTGAAATAAATGTACCTAGTTGTTCTTCAAGAGATTGTAAAATTGAGGGAGATAAAGATACAAGAAATCATTTTGAAAATGAAAAACCTAGCACATCCAGTAAATGTGTTCCACCACATAGAAACTCTTTCTTTAAATCTACTAATCAATTTAATCATCCTCAATTATACAATCACTTTGACAATAGCTATTACTATGGTTGTCATCAACAAGATTGTGTCAATTCATTCTATTCAAATGTTTTTGATGATCGGGGTTACAGACTAGATAACCTGTTTGTTCCTTTCCAAGAATCACCATATTCACCACAACCATTATACCATGGTTCTGACGTGTGACATTCGTGACAAAATGAGGTATACCTTATTCATTACGTAGCGAGTAAACGATTATCGGTTAATTCGTAGTGATTAACGAGTAACCGACTGATATTGACTAAGACCCATATATATACACCGAGGGGTCATATATGAGTTATATATATGTTATAGAGGCTAACATGTTGATATTTAAGCCTTAGTACGTTTAAAACCATTTAAACGAAAAAGGTTTCGTTTATCGATACGCTATGAGTTTAAACGCAATCGTTAACATCAAAACGAGCATTGTAGCATCCGTCAAGTCGAAAAAGATTTATAAAAAACTTATATGACATGTTCTAAGCAATGAGCCAGTACATTTTTCTTATTTTACAAAAATGGGCTGAAAAACACTCGTTTTCGCGCTGTTTTTCGCACTCGAACTAGTTTTCTTGCGAAAAACCAAACCCGAATTAAATTTTGGACCAAGACCGAACTTTTTCATGCAAAGAGAGGCATCAATGGGCCAAAGAGAGGCCCAATGGGCCCCTCCCTTCTTCCGGCCACAAATAAAGGGAAAACCACCCTTTTATATTTTGATTTATATATGCTATTTCATTGATGTGTTCTTAAACATTTCCAGTAAAAACCATCAAGGTATGGGTCAAATTAACAAATTAAAATCATGTTTTGATCAAGTTATAATTCTATAACCATGTCTTGATTAGTGGTAATCATGTTTAACCATCCAAAAATCTTTAAAAATCAAGTAAAATCATGTTTTGATGTTAAACATGTTTACAAAGCATAAACATATAGATTTTTGACCAAAAACACGAATTAGAACATGAATATGTCGTTTTTACGGTTCGAAAGTTTGGTTTGAAACCAAAACCGAAACCCTAATAAACAAGGCTTTTGTATGGAAGATTTATCCTTTTTTTGATGTTATATGATATGTAGATATAGGGAGTTTGTGACCCAAGACCTGGAGAGTCGTTAAAACCATCGAAATCTACCGAAAACCGACAAGGTATTACCGGTTAACTCGTTTAGGGGCTGTTTGTGCTTCTATTGTGACGTGATCGATTTTAGATTATGAAACGTTTCAGGGATGTTATGGATCACACAAGTGAGTCCCTGTTCAAATTTGGTAATTTTTCGAAAAACGGAGAATATTTGGCGAATTTATTACCGTTTATTGGCGTTTATTCGGGAAAAATAAGTAAACTTCATGAAAATTTATGAAATTTGGTTCGGAATACAGAAATTTTATGTTAAGATCACTGGAAAGATTTGGGAACATTTGGAGATTTCTAAGTATTTTTTGTGTAATTGTGTTTTAATCGAATTTTAACAGCCGAAAAACATGCAAAAAGGCATTTTAGACAAAGAGTTAGATTTTGAAGATTTTGCAGGAGCTATTTCATGGTATTGTTACCACTTGTAAAAATTATCGGATTTTTCGGATGTCGTTTAATATAACGGGCTATTTATTACTTAATTATAACACATTTAATGAATTTTTATAAATAGATAATTAATCTTAAAACTTCTGAAAATGATTTTATTAAATTCTCCATATTTTAATTATTTTTACAAAAATTTCCATAATTTATATATAAGTGCATAATTAGTTATGATTAATCATAGATTTAAACTATATTTGTTTTAACGAAACCGACAGTTTTGTGTTTAACAGACTAACTGGTATGTCAAAATGTTAAAAGTGGTCAAATATCATAGTTTTAGATGAATTTGATAAAAACAAACTTTTTTACGAGAGTTCCAGAAAATTCGGGTGGATTATACGCGTTTTGTATACTTAAACCCGTGTGAAAACGGAAACGAACCCTGCGATCAATCTAGATACCGAAACTTCAAAATTCTTTCATAAATCAAATCATTTTATCAATCAATATGTTTACTTAAGTTTGTGTGATCTTACCTGATCCCGAAACACATAAACGATCAACTTGGCCAGTTACGGAAAACGGTGAAACTGAGCCAAGTCTGATTTTAAACATTTCATAATATACAACATCACAATCTAAGACTACGGTCATGTTCTGGGCTTAACAACTATACTCAGACTAGTTATACAGCCCGATTTAGTTTAAACATTGTACTAGTATTAAAGGTACGATACCGGTTATAGCATCCAGCTATAATCGAGGCACACTACTAATTGACACGTATTACTAGCCGGAACTACGATAAGGTGAGTTTCATGATCCCACTTTCTAAACTGCTTTACAAACTTTTGGGGTGGAAAGCATGTTTACATATACTTATGTACTTGAAAACTTATTATGATGTGAATTATCTAAGTGCTAACACTTGAAAGGCCTCCCACACAAGTGATTAACTATGAGCCGAAGGCATGTGAATAGAACTATTAGTTTTACAAACCCAACTGACGGGCCGGAGGGGTATGCCGGAACATGTTTATTATCAATAGCACATAACCATGCGAATTTTTGTAACATGCTATGTGGTGTTAGACATAGTACATACTTGAGGAAAATAGAGCCAATGTGGGTATAGGAAGTGCGTGGGCAGGAGAGGCCACGTAATGGGAACTGGTCGAGAATTCACTTGTGGATTAGTATAATTACATCACATATTTACAAAACATGAATTCTATGATTGCGTATACTGGTTTCGTTCGTACTTGTGAAACTTGAAACTCACCAACTAGACGTAGTTGACCCGTTTTAACACGCTTTTCAGGTAAGGCCAAGTTGGAATGATTGCTACGTGCTCGGTGCTTGACGTGAATCATTATAGATAGATACGAGTATATATTAAAGAATAAGCATCCAAGAGAACTGGTTATGTGTTTTCGCCTAGTTTGTAAACTTAGTACCTACCAATGTAATATGATGTAAATTAGTTTGTTGAATTTTTTTATAAACAATGTGGTTGATACCAGTATTATCTGTTACATTCCCGTATTACGCTTCCGCAACTACCTAGTCAGGGTGTGACCTGACGAGTACTACAGAGACACTAGAAGAAAATGATGTTTTGTTTGTGGTAACCCATCTCACCTTGCAAGACATTGCAAGAATTGGCACAAAAAGCAAAAGGAAATGAATAATCAATTTAACCAGTTCCGTTCCAGGCTACACCAAGCCCAAGAACAAGAACTGATCAATCTGATAGTTCTGCCAATGAAATGGACGTGAGATCCAAAAGCAAGAATACCAGTAAACACCTTTTCGGATAACAAAAAAGGAAAGAGCAAAATAAATTCCAAGACTGAAATGTCAAGAAATTCACCAAAAGAAAATAGGAAAATGAATCTAAAGATTGAGAAATCTGAGGATTTTGTTTTGAAACCAAGAAGAAAGCAGTCCAGAAAATCTTCCAAAGCCAGGAAACATGTTTCTGCATGAGTTCCTAAGGACCGTTCTTCTGACTCTGACACATCCCAAAATGTAAAACCCCGGCTAAAGCGGAATACGCCTGAGTGTGACTTACATATTGTTCAAAACACATGTGACACTATTAAGTGACAATATTATCATTAATTCATTAACGATTCAAATAACAAGTTGTTTTGCAAATAAGAAAGTTACATGGAAATGAAACATATCAAACGCTTTATTAATAATCCTAAGTCTAATGTCTTCTCTTATCTCATCCTCTAATAAGCATACATGTAACATATGTTTAAAATAATATCAACTAACTTAATAGTTTGTGAGTTCACACAGTTTGATATAATACATAAAAACCATACAATTCCATGAAAACTTGTGAAAAGCAAATAAGGTCCTTTTCCAATGGTAACAACCAACGTACTCGGATAATGAGGCCCTTTTCCAATCATAACAACAAGGTCCTGAGTGCAAAGGGGGGCGTATGACCATACCTTCTTGAATTAATCCATGTGCAAGTAATTTTGAACAAGTAACACACACGTCCATGTAGCGAATTGTAATTTGTAAGTGAAATCATAAATAATTGAGTTTTGTAGGATACATATGTTACCCCCAAAAGTATTAAAAAAAAAACGTCAGAAAGGGGGTGTGAGAAACTCACCTTGAAATTGAAGCTAAACTTGAGATAACAACCGAAAGCGCGTTTAAGGAAATTGAAATGATCGAACCTCACGAACTATATTAAAAAGGAAATACTGATGACCGCCGTTTGAGTCAATCAAAAACCTAGTTAAACTATATAGATAGGATAAGTAAGGTATCGTATCCACCATGAGTATGTGGTCAATGTATTCATGTAACAGATTTCTAATTATGAAGTGACTGGTTTTTAGTGTTGATCACACAAGCAATTAAAGTGAGTTTAGAGAATTAAGCAAACAAACAAGTAAATGAGTTTCAATCAATTAACAAAGCAAATCACACCCGGGACTTCAAGTAGGTAAAATCTCATGCAACCTAACAGATTAATCATTAACGGTTAACTACAGACTAATCAACTAGAAAAAACCTTAGGCAACAATAATTGCTTTACACATGGCACTGGTTATCAAACGGTCCTTGCCAGTGTGACTCAGTTAAGGGCAATTATATGCTTTGTCGTATTCAACCTAATCAAACAACCCTATGATCAATTATTATAGCAACTGGTAACTAATCGTTCAGATCAACGTAAACCTAAACCGATTGAACACACAGAAATACTAAACATCAATAATCATAGATTAACCATAAACAATTATACATAAATGTTCTTAGTCACATGAGGAAACTGAAATTGTTACAAACTTTACATCCCAGGGATGATTCGGAGAAGACTAGCCGAGCATCGTCATCGATAGATCTTCAATTATGATGAGAAAGGCCATTAGGATTGATCAAGAGATGATTGGTAGCCCTGGAATTCACCCAAAATCGCCTAATAGCTGCTGCTGGTCGTCAATATTGATTAGGGTTCGGAAAATAGAAGATATAGGTCAAAATTCGTTTTTTCACGTTTTTTAAGATCATCGCGTATCGCGATGTCCATAGACTACCCGTCGCGTACCGCGACCTAAGAAAACCTCATATTTGGATTCCTCTCGTCGAGAAACCCAAAATTCATATATTATGGCTCCCGTAACTCATTTTCTAGCTCAGGATATGCTCGTTTTACTTCAAGGTCGCATTTTGTCAACCCATCTTGTTCAGTTTTGGCATTGGCTTATGATTTCTCATCCATACTCTTGCTGAATCCTTGTAATACTTCCAAAGACATCAAATCATGCTTCGGTCTTCCCAAGATATCATTCCATGCTCGTACAGGTCTCGCATTTAGCATCTTTAACGATCAATTACCTGAAATACAAAAGCACGTATGAAGTACCAAAGTTCTAACAATATACTCAATAAAACTACATAATTAATACACTAATATATATACAAAATACATGATCATCAAATACAAAATTTAAAGACTAACTAATGGGAATATAAAAAGATAAATAATATAAGTTTTAGGAATCAAACATTATTTTAATATCTATTTCATTAACTTATGGCAAATGGGGGTTTGGGGATTTATTTATTTAAAATGAGTTTAACAAAAATGAATCAAAGTTTATGTAAATCATTTGATGTTATTAGTTGTTGAAAGATTTGTAGATAAATAATTACAACTTATTACTATAAGATTAAAATAACAATATTGAAAACAATTATGATTAAACGTTTTTTTTAATTCTAGTAACATAATTAATTAATTAACTAATTAATCAACTCAAATGCTTTACATGAATTCTTTTAAAGAAATTATAAATATTAGTTTATGTTGAAATAAAAAAAAATAATTAATTTACTCAATTATTAATTTAAAGATATGATATATGTTATTTCTATTATAAGATATATTTAAATTAAAGAAATTTTTATAAATCATCTTATGTCAAAGAAAGTTTATAAGTTTATGATGATCAACGGATCATAAGAATTAGATATATATATATATATATATATATATGCATGTTTGTTCTTGTAAAATAACTAGGTTTGATCCAAAATTTAGAAAGCATGATCATGAAGAACAACTTATAAACAAGTATGAACATTCAAGGTAAAATCAAAACAAAAGCTATAAAATGCATGACATGGTATAAACTTACTTGTTAGTGTTCTTAAGCTTAAGAAATGAATGTATTGAGGTGTGAAAATGATGGAGGATTAGTCATCCTTTTATAGTGAATTTTTAGAGTGGTTATGTTTTATAGAATTTAAGAAATTAAATCATGTTTAATATAATTAAAACATAAATTAAAAATAGTTTAATGGGGTTTTTAAAAGGTTTAACTATTTTAATCAATTTTATTGAATTAAAACATTCATTAGTTTTTATTAGTTAGGTAACATATAAAAAGATGATGATAATGATCTTAGCAGTAGCAGTAGCAGTAGCAGTAGCAGTAGCAGTCAGTAGCAGTAGCAGTAGCAGCAGTAGCAGCAGTAGCAGTAGTAGTAGTAGTAGTAGTTCAATAATAATTCAAGTAAATTGCATGAGACATGTACATGAATATTTGATCTTGATTATGAATGTTTTAAATGAGTATGCAGTACTACAAGGGTGGTGAAAAGTATAATTACATAGAAATGATCAAATAAAATACATGAAACGAAAATTGAGATTAATTAATAATATTATAAAAATATATAAATTAAAAAAGAAAATTTAAACGGGTCGGGTTTTTGGCTTTGAAAATTAACAATTTTTACACGAAACTTCATAATTGATGACACGAAAATAAAAGATAGTAATTTTGTGGTTGACCTTCCCGAGACATTTATGTCTCGGGAACCCATGTCTAATTAAATTGCTAATGTGTGTAGGGTCAGTCAAGAAAGTATGTCAACATTATCTGGTACCTAGACAGTGGCGGCACCCGACACATGATGGGAGACGATTCCTTACTGTTCGACGTTAAAAAGTTTAATGGTGGACACGTTTCTTTCACCGGAGATGTGGGTGGAAATATCACAAAAAAAGGAAGAGTGTCAAATGGGATCCTAGCGTTTGATGACGTCAATTTGGTGGAGCAATTGAATCACAATCTGCTAAGTGTCTCACAAACTGTGATCGACAGTACTCCACATTATTCACTGAAAATGAATGCTTGATTCTTAAACCATGTTTCAAAGTCCCAGGAGAATAGATTTTGATGCGTACTTCGAGGCACAATGATGTTTATATATTAGATATGAATAGCTCTTACTCACGTAGGACCACTTCATGCCTTATATCTAAGGCCTCGAAGAATGACTCATCTCCATGGCATAGACGTCTTGGCCACGTAAGCTATAAAACCTTAAATAAACTGGTCAAAGGTGAGCAAGTGAGGGGATTGTCTGTTAAAACTTTCTCTTGCGTTGAAAAATGTATTATGTGCTCTAAAAACAAGCAACACAAGCTCCCTCACAAGCCAAAGACATTCAACTCCATATATTCCATTCTTTAACTGTTACATATGGATTTATTTGGTCCTATCCATCCATTGATAATCAGCCAAAAAGCCCATTGTCTTGTGGTTACTGATGATTATTCTCGTTTCAATTGGACTTTCCTTTTAGGGCATAAGGATGAAACCGCACAGTTTCTGATCAAGTTCATTACCGTTATGGAGAGGAAGATGGATAAAAAGGTGAAGTGTATATGAAGCGACAACAGGACCGAGTTATGTAATCGAACAGTAGATGATATCTGCAGTTCAAATGGAATAGACCGCCATTTTAGTGCACCTTATACTCCGCAACAAAATGGAGTTGCTGAACGTCGTAATCAAACACTGATTGAAGTTGCTAGAACAATGTTGTCAGACTCCAAACTTCCTTTATTCTTTTGGGTTAAAGCAATCAACACTGCTTTCTTCATTCAAAATCGTGTGATCATTAACAAGCACTTGAAGAAGACTCCATTTAAGGTCTACTACAAGACACAAAGATCAGTTTGAACAGTATATGAAGTATCAAGACGCAAAGATGTGGGTTTGCATTCAAGACGGCTACATTCCACCAACATCCATGTTTGAAGGTCGTGAACAGATTAAGAAGTACAGTAAGATAAAAGATGATGGAAATAAAATGTATGAGGCAGAGAGTAAAGCGCACGCAGCTATAACAATGGCACTTCCACAAGAAGTTCTTCACACCTTCAAGAAATACAAAACTGCTAGAGAGCTATGGGAAGCACTAGAAAATAGATATGAAGGTAATGTTGGGATTCGTACCTCCAAGACAAAGCTACTAAAAACTCAATTCTCCGTGTTCAAGAATATTAAAAACGAATCACTTGATAATATCATCACACGATATTATCATCTGATGACCGAGCAAAATAACTACTCCATTGAATAAAAGGAAGAAGAAATAGTAGAGAAACTTCTTGATGCTCTCCCACCAAAATGGGAGATGTACACAGTTCTGATGCGAGAAGATAAAGACTTTGAGAATATTGATTTGGAAACAGTGGTAAATAAGTTACGAAATTTTGATCTTAACATGGCTCGAAAGGAGACACCAACTGATCAGGTTCAGGATCCGGGAATGTATGGTGCGAAAGTTACTCCAAACTCAAGTTCAAAATTAGAATCCACTGCCTACTACTCAAAGGGAGAATCAAACTCCACTCCAGATGGTCATGTGATTCTCAATATGGATGGTGACGTATGTTTCGTAATAGGAGGTAGTTGTTCCTCAAAACCTCAAACCACAACTGGTAACTTCTCATCCAATGCTACAAGCAAGAACTACTCACATATGCCTATGAGTGTGAAATAAGCTGAACAGTAGTTCGCTCTCTATGCATCCTTTATTGCATCTTATGAGAATTACATCAAAGGTAAAATAGTTGACCTTGCAACGTTGGATGAAGACTATGATCAGATCGACGCTGATGATCTGGAAGAAATGGATCTGCAGTGGCAGATGACAATGATAATAAGAAGGGTTAAGAGGTTTATGAAGAAAACTGGTAGAAAGTTTGTTGGAGAAAGACCGGGGTTTGATAAGTCAAAAGTTCGTTGTTACAATTGTCAACAAAATGGTCACTTCGCTAAAGAATGTACAAATGAGATAGTCGAACGAAGCCAGAACAGGCCTGCTCAACAGAATGGGAGTGGTAATGAAAATAAGGCTATGGTATCTCAATAGAACGGTGGATACAACTGGAATATACAAGTTGAGGAGGTGTTCGAACAGGCAAATCTGGTAAATATTGAAACTGGAGAAAGTGAGAGAGAAACGGAGGAAGATCAAGCATACATGGCAGAAGTGAACGATCAACTCTCAAAGGTAAGCTCTGACTCTCATTGTGAACAATGTGAAAAACTGTCTAATCAATTGAAAACATTAAATGATCAGTTTGTTAGTTTGGACACTCAATTTAAAAACTTAAAAGAAGAACATCACTATTCTAAAACTAAAGAAAATAGTTACTCGGTAAAAATAAAAGCTAGTGAAAAGGATATCAGAAGTCTTAAAGCCACTCTAGCTGAAAAAATACAAGTAATGATCTTAGTTATGAAGTTTTAGAAGAAAAGACCAAACTAATTGCTGAAAAAGATAAACAGATAGCTGATTACCAGGTAAAAGTGGTGGAACTAAACAGAAAAATTGAACAATTTAGAAATTCTTCTGCAATGTTAGATCATATCATAAGTGTCCAACGTTCCCCGGTTAACAAAGGGGGAATTGGATTCTCTGAAGTTCCACCACCATACAACAATAATTATACTTATGATCCGAGTAATCAGCAATCTGCTAATGTTGAAATTAGTCAGACAGTTCCCATAAAAGTTTCTGCTAAAGAAACTGAAGTTAATGAGAGTGAAACAAGTAAGACAAGTTCAAATGTCACAAGTTCTATCTCTAGTTATATGTCGTCAAATTCGGACAAGACGTCCGAATCAGATGAGATAGAAGAAAAAGTTGTGTTACTAAAACAAGGGGAGGACTATACGCCTAATGAAAAGAAATCTTCCCTAAATCCGTTCGTCCCACCATATGTTAGACAAACGGGTAGTAACGCAACCTCGACATCTGCAACAACTTTTGAGACGAAAGTTCAAAACAACCAAAATAGTTCGAACAGAAGTTGTTTCAGATGCAACAGAGTGGGACACCTTGTCGCTGATTGTCCTCTGAAACAGAGAAAATCTAGAAATATGAGGCCTCCTAAAACTGAGAATAAAACGAATACTAATTATGATGCTGGTAAGAATGTGAACACACCAAATTTCAATCATTGGACTAATCCAAGATTTCAAAGAAATCAGTCTCGTTTTTTCCCAGTGAACTACCAAACCAACAAGTTTAATTAAGTTAATTCATGAAGGTTTGGATGGCCTCATAGCCAGTCCTCTAGAAGTTTTCCGTTCAGAACTTATAGAAACTATCCTCAAACTGACTTTTGGCAACCAAGGTACTGGATGCCGGATAACAGGATTACTCGACCCAAGACCAGAGGGTCTTGGGTCCCCAGATTTTAATCTATCTCTTTAATTGTGCAGGAACAGTCAAACAGGGCTATAAACAATCTGTGGGTTGT
Source organism: Bidens hawaiensis (assembly GCF_021521415.1). NCBI lineage: Eukaryota > Viridiplantae > Streptophyta > Magnoliopsida > Asterales > Asteraceae > Bidens > Bidens hawaiensis. Next base: position 26,751 of record NW_027506388.1, on the reverse strand, counting down.
TGACAGTGGCTGTTCCCAGCACATGACTGGTAACAAGAAATTGTTACGTGACTGGAACTCTGTCCAAGGAGGAAGGGTTAATTTCGCAGGAGAAAGTGGGGAAAAATTAGTGGTATTGGGACTGTGACGAATGGAAGAATTAAGTTAGAAAGGGTGAATTTTGTGGAAGAATTGAAGCATAACTTGTTGAGTGTATCCTAGATTTGTGACAAAGAATACACTGTTCATTTTACTAAAGATGAAGCACTCGTACTTTATCCTGGTTTCAAGATACCAGAGACTTGGGTTGTAATGAGAGCTCCAAGAGAGAAGAACACGTATGTGATGGATATGAGATCAACCGAGGTAACAATAGAAGAATCATGTCTCTTGTCAAAAGCAACAGAATCTGAGTCAGAACTGTGGCACTGAAGAATGGGTCATATTCATCTTCGCAAGATGAATTACATTGTCAAGAATGGGCTGGTACTTGAGGTTCCCTTGAAGAATTTTAACTTTGAAGATCAATGCATGTCGTGCAAGAAAGGAAAGCAACACAAAAAGCCGCACACTCAAAGAAGGTTAACTCGATTGTCAGCACCCTAGACCTACTTCACATGGATCTTTTTGGTCCTGTGAATGTAAAGAGTCTAGGAGGAACTTCATACTGTTTGGTGATAACCGATGACTACTCACGATACTCTTGGGTATATTTTCTGAAGACAAACGATGAGACAGTTCAGTTGGTAATTAACTTGATTACCAAGGTGAAAAATATTGTTGGGAGGAAGGTGAAATACATCAGGAGTGATAATGGTACAGAGTTCAAGAACTATCAGATAGAGATGTTTTGCTTGCAGAAATGGATAGAGCATCAGTACAGCGCCTCATATACTCTGCAACAAAATGGAGTAGCTGAGAGGAAGAACAGAACTCTAATCGAAGGCGCTAGGACCATGCTGGCGGATGCTAAACTTCCCGTGGTGTTCTTGGCTGAAGCTGTTGCTAAAGCATGTTATATCCTTAATCGTGTTTTAACTATTAAAAGATTAAATAAAACCTATTATGAACTTATGCATAGTAGAAAGCCAAATTTGAAGGGTCTTGAACCCTTCGGGTCCCCATGTTCGATATGAAAGACTAACTCTAAATTTGGAGAGAAAGCTGACGAAGGTATCTTAGTTGGCTATGTGGTTGGGACACCCAACAGAAGAGTCTTTTATCTATCGAACAGCAAGGTTGAGGTGTTCTGTAACACGGACATTACTGGTTACAAATCACCAAGGCCTAGCATGGGACCGGCAGAGGCTTTCGACTATCATAAGTTATTCAAATCTTTTAATGTGCCTTACTTGGATTTTGCAGACATTGATGAGAAAATGGCCTCACAGATGTTGTATGACGAAGAGGAGGACATTGTGCAACGGCCGCAATACAGTGAAAATCAACCGAGCTCATCTAGTGCGGTTGAAACTACATCTGTCTCAAATGAAGATGAATTCTACAATCCATTTCACACTCAGCCTCATCCTGATAAACTCTCTCCAAATCATGAGAATGATCTGAAAGTCGGTCCGGTACAGTCCACCAAAATTCACAAGAATCATCCTTTGGAGAATGTGATCGGTAATCCTTCCGATGGTGTACGTACCAGAAGATGTTTGGATGAACACACGTGTGTTTATGCAAGCATTAAAGACACGGGTATTGTAAATGAATGCTTGTACACATGCTTCATCAGTCAGATTGAACCAAAGAATTATCAAATGGCACTGAAGGATAGCTCGTGGGTTGAAGCCATGCAGGAAGAACTGGCACAGTTTGAGAAGATGGAAGTACGGCAATTAGTTGAAAAACTGCAAGAAGTGAACGCTATCGGTACAAAGTGGGTTTTTAAGTGTAAGAGAGATAAGAAGGGGATAATCATACGCAACAAGGCAAGATTGGTAGTGAAAGGGTTTAATCAGCAGGAAGGAATCGATTACAACGAAGTGTTTGCTCCTGTGGCAAGATTGGAGGCAATTCGATTGTTTCTGGCATTTGCTGCACACAAAGAGATGAAGTTGTTCCAGTTAGATGTGAAAAGTGTCTTTCTTAATGGTAAAGTCGATGAGGTGGTGTATGTTGAACAACCTTCGGGTTTCCCTGACCCAGATTTTCCTGATCATGTGTACAAACTGAGCAAAGCACTATATGGGTTACATCAGGCACCTCGTGCCTGGTATGCAACACTGTCAGATTACTTGCTAGAGAATGGGTTCGAGAGAGGAAAGATTGATAGCACACTGTTTGTCAAGAGAAAAGGGGGAGATTTTCTACTCGTTCAGGTTTATGTGGACGACGTCATTTTTGCTGCCTCAAAAGTTACTATGTGTTAGGAATTTGAAGCGGTCATGAAGAAGAGGTTTGAGATGAGCGCCATGGGCGAATTAACTTTCTTTTTGGGATTGCAGGTAGATCAGAAGAAAGATGGCATGTTTATTTATCAAATGAAATATGTCCATGATGTGCTCAAACGCTTCAAGATGGATGATAGTATCCCATTTGACACTCCAATCTGGGTCAACCACAAATTGGGTGCTGATTCCGACAGTGATGAAGATGTGGATCCCACTCAATATCGGAAAATCATAGGTTCTTTAATGTATCTAACTGCATCTAGACCTGACATTATGTTTGCAGTTTGTCTTTGTGCTCGTTTTCAGGCAAACCCGAAGGAATCACACATGAAGGGAGTGAAGAGAATCTTGCGGTATTTCAAAGGAAAGCCTAAGTTGGGGCTATGGTACACGAAAGGGGGAGAACTAGATTTGGTAGCTTACACCGATTTTGACTATGGAGGTTGCAATCAGAACAGGAAGTCAACAACCGGTGGATGTCAGTTTCTCGGAGGAAGATTGGTGTCGTGGCAGTGCAAGAAGCAGACCTCAGTAGCCGTTTCCACATGCGAAGCAGAGTACATGGCAGCATCAAACTTTTGCTCCCAGGTTTTATGGATACAACAAAAATGCGCGATTATGGTCTGAATTTCACTCAAACTCCTATTTGCATTGATAACACAGTTGCTATCTCAGTAACTAACAATCCCGTTAAACACAGTAAAACTAAACATATTGACATTCGTCATCATTTTATACGGGATTGTGCTGAGAAGAAATTAATTGTGCTTGAAAAGGTTGATTCACTGGATAATTTTGCCGATCTTTTTACTAAAGCGTTTGACCGATCCCGTTTTCAAAATCTTGTTGAGCTTAATGGGATGATCAATCCCGAGTAACCTTGTTTTCAGTTTTATCTTAAAAAAAACATCACTATCGCTTAAAATTATGTCGGTTGCTCAAGTTTGAAGGACATATCCAAGGATATGTTTGGTCCTTACTTCTACGTGTAGATTATAAGGATAGCCATTAACCAGATGACTGAAAGTGACCGGGGCGGTTAATGATGGGTTTTTATTCTTTCGCTTAAAATTAGTTGTTCATACTTAGTTAGAAGGACACATACTCGTATGTGGTCGGTCCGGCTAATCCATTGGATCTTCAGGATAGCCGTTTACTAAAGACTTTGACTTGATCGGGGCGCTAGAATTTAAAATTTTTTATTTTGGGGAGATGATATAATTTTTCAAGTCTATAACTTCGTAAGAAGTTTCAATACGATGTTTAAAAGAAAATTGATCCAACCTTGGAAAGTGATAGATAAACTGATTTTGTGTGCTTAACTGGTGAAGTTATTAGGCCTAAAAGACTCTAGAACAGTCATTGTATGTTATGGTAGCTTTCTATGGTGCGTAAAAGTAGAAGTGATACAAACTAAATCTTCTCGATTTAATGTGGAGAATCATTCTGAGTTGTGCATGTCTCCATATACATCTTTCCGAATGATAGGCAGAAAAGTGATTACACATTCATACACGAGCCCGTGAGTGTTCTGATTCCCACAAAGATAGTGTTAAGCATCTGCAGTGATCCAGATTAGGGACTTGCAGTTGTCTTCAATTTGAAGTTGTATTAATATCTTTATTATATAAAAAACCTCTAGTTATTATTGTTAAGCCTTCTGAAGCTTATATCTAGAAAGAGGCAAGAACGAATACTTCAAAGTATGAGAAAGAACGGGAAGAAGACTCCGAAGATCGACGTGTGCTTATTGATTAATCAGACACTACAGGTCGAAGTCAACTCGGGGTGACTTGGGGAAAACCAAATATGCTTTGAGAATAGATAGGAGGCATCACAATCTCTTATGTGATGCCCATCTAAATTTTGAGCTTAATTGAACCTAATCCGTATCACAGAAACGATAAAAACCATACTAAGTTTTATACCTGCCTACAACCTGCTTCTTTATTTCATAATACCGCTGAACATGGATCTGAGTGACAACCCCTTAATCAGTATGATTCCTGTTCGGACCTTTTCTAAAACATGCAGGTTCTCGTCAAGACTGAAATTTGATCCCGTTCATTCTATTATTCAAATTTTCTTTATATGCTTGGTATAATGTTTAGACTTTTATTCTTCTGGTTACTTGGTTCTTTGATTGTTAACTTTGAATCTTTTTCGGAGAACTTTAAAAGCGAAGTTGACTTTGGTCAACTTTATGTGTTTTCGTTTATAAGTTATAAAATGGGCGAATTTAACTTGACGGGCGAAGTTATCAAAAGAGGCGAAGTTGACCTTGGGTTGACTCAGGGGCGAAGTTGAATAAAGGGCGAAGTTAGATTAACTTCGCCCCTAGGATTTTTCAAAACTATATAACGCAAAGCGGTGGTCAAACTGGTCACATTATTTTCAACACTCTAACCCTCGGCGAACTTATCCACTCGAATCAAACTTAATAATAATCTGTTTTTTGTCCGTGATCAAGGTTTGTAAGATTTTGTGACTCGTAATTCGTACTATTTGGTGCTAATCAGTGTCTCGACGATTCTCTTGGTGGTCACTTTTGCAACAAACCCTTAATTTTTTTTCCAATCCGTATTAAAAGTGTTTTGGTAAAGATATGGTTATCTGAATCTTAATCGAACTACCACATTCATGTTTTCATTCCCAAATCGGCCATCCCTAACCACGAATGGGTCGTATTGGGGCGCTGATTATAGAGGCGAAGTTAGGGTTCAGCGAAGTTAAATTCAACTTCGCCAGACTACTAACTTCGCCTGTTAATACAAAGTTGCTTAAGTATATTTGTCTGTCAATATCTGTGTTGGAGCTATTATCCTCAAGCGAAGTTGGACATCATGCGAATTTCACACTAAGTTATTACATAACTTCGCTCCTGGTAAACGACGAAGTTATGACCTGTTGGAGTACTAATCTAACTTGACTCGTTTGTTGTGCAGTTATGGCTGCTGTGGCAGGTGCTGGTGGTGCTGGTGGTGATCAAGGTGGAGATAATAACAGACAGTTCTTTCTGGGTCACAACATGTATATCACTTTGGATCTGGATGCTCGTGGTATGGACGACTATCATGAGATCATTTCATTTCTCATTCGCTCACGTATTTTTCACGCCATCACGACTACTCTTCCCATTTCACTACCAAATATTGAAGACTTTTGGAGAACCGTTGAATATGACTGTAGGGTTGAACCTCCAGTGATGCGAGCTACTGTAAATGAACGAGTGGTACATTTCTCGACATCAAATAAGGGTTGCCTTACAGTTCGGGGTTGAAACTACAAATGATCCCACAGACTTTCCGGCTACATTCAGAGATGGTGCGTTTCTGCGTATGGGGTATTCGGGTCCATTGGGAGACTCTCATAGGAGAAAAGGATTTTTGTTAGATCAGTGGTGGTTCCTTATGCATGTGATGAAAGTGTGTATGTCCGGTCGTAAAGCTGGTACAGATGGTATGGGTGCAACTATGCAGTCTGCGATGACCGCGTTGACTTACAACAAGCCTTACAGCTTTAGTCAGATGATTTTCTACGAGATTGATCGACAGAGACGTGCAGTGGCTCGGGAAAGATTTCTGATGTATCCGAGATTCTTACAGATGATCCTCAATCATGTTGCCCCCAATTTTCCACAACGTCGTCCTATCCGTTATGTTGAAAGTGTGAGTAAGAGTTTTTTTGCGCAATGTAAGTCTTCGAGTGCATGTAGTAAGGAGAAGTTACGCCCTATGCACACAACATTATTTGGGTACTTAGTGAATCCGGCATATGTTGCTCCTCCGAGTGATGAATTTCTTGATCCGGCAACGCAACAGGTCAATGTTCCTCAACCACCTCCTGTGGTTCAACTACCACCCGTGGTACAGCAGGCACCGCCTGCTGATCCTGTTGCTGCTCCGGAAGAACAGGTTGACCTTGAAGTTGCCTTTGGAGGGCAAGGGTTCTTTGATATGGAACAGGTTGCTCCAGCTGCTGAAGCTCATGCCTCAATAGCAGAGGCATCTGGTGTTCATGTTTCCATGGTCGCTACATCTGTGGCGGACTCAGAGAGAACTGACTCTGATTCCTCCACTGACGATTTAGTTGAAGCACAGGAGATACTTGCCCGACAAGAAAGAATTCAGGGCAAGAGGAAGAAAGACTCGGATGATAATGAATCAGACTATGAGGAGGATCTATATCGTATGGTACGTAGATCAAATAAGCCAAGGGCTGGTGAAGGCTCAGGAGTTGGTGAAACTTCTAGAGTTGTTCGGTTTTCTCCACCATCTTTATCGGGTATGACTATGTTACCTGCTACTTCAACTGTCACACTGCCGTTATCCTCAAGTGTTCCTTTGGTGACCACGTCGTCATCTTTTGGTGTACCTCCAACCTCATTTCAGTTTACCGCTCCAGAGATTGTCTATCTACCTCCACCTACCATTACTCCATCAGAGGTGGTGGCTATGTTTGCTGAGTCCACACTGGTGGCGATTGATGGTTTGTCTGTATTGATGCCATCCTCAACTCCTACTCAGCATCCACCTGTCATTCCCGCAAGCTTGGAGATCCCACTACGGTTTCCTCAAGCTACCTTTCCTCAGGCTGCCTCACCTTTGAATGTTGTTTTTGATGCAAATTTGTCTGATTCGGAGTGGATTGCAGCTCTTGAGAGGGTGGTTACTGAATTGCCACGGGTAAATATTATTCAGTCTGAGACTATTAATCGTCTGGTGACACAAAATCAGGTTCAAACTGCACTACTTATGGAGCACGGTAAGATGTTTGACCGGCTTAAAGAGTTCTTAGCATCTCAAGGGGAGTATAGTTGCAAGGGTGATGAACTGAGAACAAAGAAGAGGCAAGACAAAGACGATGATCCCAATGCATCGAAAGGTGCAGGTGATTAGTTGCCAAGAACTGAACAAACTCTTGGGACTTCCACATCTCAGGGGGAGTCTGCTGGTCCATCAGGCAGTACAGGTGGTGAGGATGTGGTGGTTGTAGATGATGAGGAAGTGTTGGGAAATGATGATGAGTTAGTCGATGATGTGTTAACGATTGATGCGATTGAAAAGATTGGGGAACATATAGAGATTGATAGTGAGTTAGAAGAAAGAGAGATTGTTGGTGATGGTGTAGAGCATGATATTCCGAAAGTTGATAAAGTGAACTTGAGTCAGGATGCAAATGTGTCAAATGAGTCTGAGTGGGAAGAACAACCGAGATGGAAAGAGGGCTGTGCTCAGTGTTTCTTCAAGACAAAGAAGCCCGCGGTGCCAACAATGTTTAAGAAGAGTTACAATATCATGGACTACGCTGAGTCAAAGAAAGGTAGCTGGTTTTATGATGAACAGTTGAAGTTGTTTGTGATTAAGCGTTATGATGGGATTCAGTATTTTAAGAAGGCCTTGAGATCACTTAACACCTTACCTGAGTGTGAAGTGAAAGATTTAGCAAATTTGAGGTTGATTAATCGAAGTGATGACAATTTTGCAAGATGGGTTGGAAGGATTGTGTGGAAAGAAAGTGTGAAAGAGAAAAAGTTCGAGTTGTTGAAGCCACAGAAAGGGAAATTGGTTGAAGATAAGGAACGGGGAATGCGGGCTGATGGCAAGCCCTGGATGGTGATGAAGTATAAGCCGATTCGTTGCTTGAAAGAGGTTCCGATGAAGATGATGCCCAAGGATGTATTAAAGGATTCAAAGTGGTGGTACGTTGATTGCCAGACAGCTGAAGCTGTTATGGAAGATGAAGATGAACAGGAGATCCTGAGAGTGTATGATCCCATGCACTTGGTTAATTTGTCTCAAGCTGATTTGCAGGTACTAAATGATAAGAAGATATTCTACATTCCTGTGTGGAAGGATGAAGCCAAGAAATACCAGAGGGTGGTCTCTGTTTGTGTGAGACAGGGCATTCATGCTTGAAGACGGCGGGTACGAGATTTTTGGATTACAAGACACGAGAAAGAAGATAGAGATATGAAGCTACTGCCAAGGGGGAGTCTGTTGGTGCATGTTGTCAGTAGTTCAGTATCTCGTGTTTATTTGTGTCTGTAATTGTTTAAACTGTTTGTTTTGTTTTGAACGTGTTAAGTTGGGTTTGGGTTTAGGCGAACTTGGGTCTTAGCGAAGTTATGACAATTTCGCCTAGTATGTTAGGCGAAGTTGTCGAGGTTTATAAATACCTCAACTTCGGCCATTTTGTTTTAAGTTTTGGTGAACGACGGGTCTTGGTGATCTTTAGTATCACGTGTTGACTCTCGCAATATATCAAGTTTTACAGTATAATCTCGTGTGTTTATATACATATTCAACGTGTTAATTGTCTCGACACTCGTATCGTATACGTGGGGATTCCGCACCCTCGTGTTACGAGATATTCCTGTGTAGATCCGGCTGGGAAACTACATATATATATATATATATATATATATTGATGAGATGTAATGTGTTTATAAAAAAAATAAAATGAAATATAAGAAAACTTATAAACTGTTACATAAGTAAAGACATTATACCTTAAAATATATAATAAAAAAACAAAAACATATAAAACCAAATGAAAGTAAAATCTTGACATATTCTAAATAGAGTTAATGGTCATTTTCGTCCATGTGGTTTGCTACTTTTGTCACTTCAGTCTAAAGTTTGAAATTTTGTCGTATTAGTCCTCATAGTTATAAACATTAGCCAATTACATCCCCTCAATCTAATGGCATCCAACCATGCCGTTAGTTAAGGATATTTTTGTCTTTCTCCTTTTTAGTTTGAGTTAATGGTCATTTCGTCCCAATAGTTTAGTACTTTCGCTATTTCAGTCTAAAGTTTGAAATTTTGTCAATTTAATGTTTAGTTTAATTCAATTTTTTGTCTATAACCCTAAGAGCATAATCCAAGCCTAAAACAGGTCTGGATTTACTTTGTCGACAACAGTAATCATACCCCCCTCGTATTTAGTTTTCTAGACATTTCCTGAACTCTCCCCCATTGTGGAATTCAATGGTAAAGTGGTCAAGGTAATTCACTGAAACTGAATTGTACAGAAAAAACTAAAAAATGTTTATTTTATTATTGCATAATAGTTAAGGTTTATATTAACATATCGTAGCGAACATCTGGGTCGACATCAACATCAGGAGGTCGAATATCCCACATTTCCAGGAGGTCTAACATGTGGGTCGAAATCAACATTAATCGACCTTTGGATGTTGATTTCGACCCAGATGTTCACTACGATATGTTAAATACGAGGGGGTACGAGTACTTTTGTCAATATAGTTAATGCAGACCTGTTTTTTGGTCGATGCTCGATGGTTTTGGGCTTGGATTATGCTCTTAGGGGTTATATAAAAAAAGTGAATTAAACTAAACATTAAATTGAAATTTCAAACTTTGGACTGAAGTGGAAAAAGTATCAAATGACAGGGACGAAAATGACCATGAACTCAAAATAAAAAGGCGAATGACAAAAATACCCTTAAACTAACGGCTTAGTTGGATGTCGTTAGATGGAGGGGACGTAATTGGCTAATGTCTAAATCTATGAGGACTAAATTGAAAAAAATTCAAATTTTGGATTAAAGTGGCAAAAGTAGCAAACCACATGGACGAAAATGACCATTAACTCTTCTAAATAAAACAAACTAGTAAAGAAAATATACCGTACATAATTTACTTTTATATGTTTTATAATCATTTTTAAATTGAGATGTAAAGTCTACAATGTGTAGCACATCTTTCAACGTTTGATAATAAAATAATAAAATAACAGTGAAATGGGAAAGAAATTTCATCTTCTTCCTTTTTCACTGCATACATCAGTTCCCATCTTCGTATTTCTTCAATTGTTTTTCCGGAACTTTTTTTCTGATAATTTTTTCTTCAACTTTTTCATTATCTTATAGGGGTCGGTATTGAAATATTACAAGGGTCGGTCGAGATTTTATTTTAGATATAACACTAATTATTTTCTTTTCACAGGGGTCGGTCAACCCGCTACGACAAAGCGTAGGTCCGCCCCTGCACTTAACCACAAATTTAAACACCCATAATAATGTAACATCTAGTCATGCACATGAAAGGGTGTTCGAAGTTCGTTTCAGTTTTAAAGTATTTAAACAAAAATTGAATTGGTGATTCGGTTTATGGTTACGCAAATCCGAATTCGCCTCAAACTGAATAACTTGAATAAGCCGAATAGCAAATAATAACTTATTTCTAAAATTTAATTTGACAAAATCCAATTACAAATTGAGCATGATCTTTTTTAGCCCAACCCAAATCAATAACACATAGTAGTAATATATATATATATATATATATAAAGAATAGAAATTTATCCAATCGATACTATCAGGAGCAAATCATTGTGTGGGCCAGCTGGGTCGTGGCTCGCCCATCTTTTTTACCCAATAGTGTAATTTTTTTGATAAAAAAATTATATGTATTGGGTCCCGCCATCCAAATTATAGTTCAAAATCCTTTGGTCAATCTATATTATGTGTTCAAGATCCGATCGCAATAACACCCCAATTTACATGCAGTAATTTTGTTTATCATTATCATACTCTGTAAATCCATCATTAGCAAAACTATGGTAGGGTCTGAAAAAAGTAAGATTTAAACAACCTTACCTCTACCCCCGTATGAATAGAGAGACTTATTCTAGTAAGACCCCCAACTCGATAGTAGTTTTGCATCAAGCCTTGGACATAAGACACATAACACTCAACTATCGGGATACCTTTGTCTTTCAGCTATCAATGCCACCACATGATGCATGATTAACGTTCCGATACTTTTAACGTTATTTTTACGAAATTAGTGTCAACGAAAACATATCTAGGGGGCTTGAAGACAACTAGTCGGTTAAAACAACTACATAAGCATAAGACTCCCTCTCTACAAACCAAACAAGCATAAAGAAACATGGATTGAGAATGGGGTTCAAAGTCCGGAAGCGATGGCGTCGCCTTCTCCCAAAACGAGGCGATTGACCGCCGTGAGCGGTTCGGAATATGCTTTTTCTTTTACCGGAATGATATTATCGATGTGAAGAACAAAAATCACTCCAAAATCGTTATAGATGTGCATTTTCATATAGGATCATTTGGACGCGGTGGATCGTATACAAGACAAAGCAAACTTAAAGATGAAATGCCACTTGAACGTCCAATTTACGATGAAGAGGTGGAAGAACTATATCCCGGGCTATCGGGTGAAGAAGACAAATACGAAGACAACTAAGAAGAAGAGTTTGAAGACGTTTGAAGAAGTTAAATTTGTATTTGTTCTAGTCATGTTTTATGTAACATTGTAACCGGTTTATGTATTTGGACCCGAATCACCTGATCAACTTTAATGTAACCGGTTTTTATTTATTATTAGTCTTACTTTAATGTAACCGCCTTTTATATATTATTGTTAATCATCTTTTATGTAACCGATTTTAAAGTGTAAAAAGTTTCTTTTAGAAAAGTTAAAAAAAAAATAAATAACCACTTAAAGTCATAAATCATAAATATATATAAATAACCACTACATTTCATTAGCGTAATGACAAACATTTTATTATACAACGACAAGTTACAAACATTATTAAACATAAAAACCTGCAAGAACTCCGAACCATTCTCTTGAAGCTCATTCTGCAAGAACTCCGAATCATTCTCTTGAAGCTCATCCTTTTCATCATAACGCTTGCCCCGAAATGACCTGGACCAATAGGGAAATCCCAATTCATTGGGCCTTTCGATACAGTCAAATAGAAAGCCCCAAGGGCGCCATATTCTAGGAGCCCAAACTATGTGATTAAATAAATCCTCCTCTATCTGTGGGGCGTGGTTCTTTTCAAGATTCATCGATTAGAATCCTATTTTTAGTACATCACTTTTGCTTTTTTTTAGTTGTAGTTAAAACTAACTATTGCTCTCACAATGAGAATGTATATAATCCTATTCCGGTTTGGTCCGATATGAAATGAACTTATAATCATAGAATCGACTTGATCATCATATTATAGATTATAAGTTCATAACCCAAGCCCATTGCCATTTTGGGCGGAACAGATCTACTAATTCTTTAATTCAAGTTAGTAAGGTTAATAAGAGAGATCTTGAACTAAGAAATAGACCCTAGAAACTTTAAAAGGGTATCCCGAGCAATTGAAATAATCGGAGTCATTGATATTCCTGGTATAGTAGATGCTATCACACATACAATCATACTCAATTCGATGGAATTGCTTGATCTCAAAGGGGATCTTCCATAATTTCGCACGTGATGGGTTATTTCTTGGTTTCGTCCAGTCATTAATAACTTGATTATTTTTAGATAATAGTAGATAGAAACAACGCTTGTAAAGAGTCCTATTAAAACCAAGAAATATAGGCCCGTCTGCCATCTACACCAAAATAAATAGAGTTTTCCGAAAAAACATGCTAGTAGAGGAAGACCTCCTAGGGATAAGAGACATAGGGCTAAAGAGAGAGCCAAAAAAGGATCTTTCGTGTATAATCCTGCATAATCTCGAATGTTCTCAGTTCCGGTACGTAGACCAAATAAGACAATGCAAGAAAAAGTTACTAGATTCATGGAGATATAGAACACCATATAAGTTATCATGCTTGCATATCCATCATTTGAGTCTCCAACAATTATTCCAGTAATTACATATCCTATTTTTCCTATGGACGAATATGCAAGCATACGTTTCATGCTTGTTTGAGTAAGAGCAATGAGATTCCCCAATATCATGCTAAGAATAGCAAGGATTTCCAGAATAAGATGCCATTCGTTTGATGAGAAATAAAAAGGGAATAAAAAACACCGTTCATTGTCTTCATGGCCGCTCTCTAAGCCCATTAAGCTTTGTTACCGAGGGTTGGAATTGCATAGCCGGACAACTCTCCTTCTTCCGCTTTGATGGCGTCCAAACGTTTTTTATTGGGCAATATTTATTGGTATGCTTTCGGATAGTGGAGTTCGACACCGCTTTCAGAAACTTCCCACAGTACTTCTACCGCACCATCTCCTGTGAGTCGGTCATAACACACAAGCCATAGTGTGTCCAAATATCCGGGCATATTGTGGTTTCGATTACCATAAAAACATCATTATTGCTTGCCATAACTTGCCGGTTTAAGCGAATTTACGATTTAAAGTGTGTTTTTGAGTTAGAGAAGTGATTTAACTAATCCTAAACATAACCTACATATTTATAGTATGTGTATGTATAATACAGTCCAAAAGCGACTATATAGCCGTTGGAACCGGTTTCCAACGTTCAGATACATTCAAAATAGAATACCTAGTGTACTCGGTTTTCAGGTATAACCCAGAACTAGTCATTGTCCTACCCCGTTCCACTGGGTTTTGATTTTCTCATGTCGGGTCGGATCCGGTCCCTGACAAGAACCGGTTCCATTTTATAGCCGCTTTCAAAAATCCCGGGTCCTACCCGGTTTCGGGTAAAAAAAAACCCTGATTTGTGTACGTCTACTTAAGACTACTTGGAATTTTGATAATTGTTCATTGGTTTTGGTTTCGGTATTCTTTGGTTTTTATCTTTTTCTCAGTCTAAATCTAAACAAATCAAGTTTAAGTTAGCATCTTGAAGCTAAAAAAATCCCCTATTTACAAGTTGGGTTGTTCAAAAAGCTCACATCTTAAGGCCCGGGCTCGTGGCTCGCTCTATAAAAGCTCAAATAAAGATACCTAAAAAAAACTTGATTTAAAATAACTTGAGCTAAGTTGACTTATTTTTGTAACCAAGGCAAACTCAACCTAAGCTCGGGTTATGACTCGGCTTGTTGGATCGATTTTAGGCTCGTTTAACTTCAAAATCGAGCTTGAGCTTGGCTAAGCGTCCTCGTTTAATTTCAAACTCGGGCTTGAACCCGCCCTTGTCGAACAACCCTACTTACATGCAGTTAAGGTATGTTTGGAATTGAGTTTGAAAAATGCTTATTGGCTTATTGGTGTTTTCAAAAAGCCAATAAGTTTAAGGGCATGTTTGGGATTGAGGTTGAAAATACCTTATTGGCTTATTGGCTTTTTCAAAAAACCAATAAGTTAAATGGTGTTTGACAATCACAAAAAAAACCTTTTATTTTAGCTTTTTAAAAGGGTTAAGAAGTAGTTTTTCAAAAACCCCAAATCCTGTCTTTTCAAAATGGCTTTTTGAAAAGCGAAATTTTCAGACCAAAAAGCCCAAATCCTAACTTTTCAAAATACCAAAAAGCCAATAAACAATTTTTTAAACTCATGCTTGTAAAATCTACTTGTGGGTTAAAACAACAATATAAATATAAGAAGAAGAAGCACACTCCCTCAATTCTCAGAACCAAAGAAGCAGAAAGAAAGAAAGATGGATCGAGAATGGGGTTCGAAGCCTGGCAGCGGTGGTGCCGCCTCTGCCCAAAACGAGGCGATTGACCGCCGTGAGCGGTTGCGTAGAATGGCTCTGGAGACCATCGATCTCGCCAAAGATCCATATTTCATGCGTAATCATCTCGGAAGGTAAACCCTACCTTTTTCCTCTTTAATAATTATTACCTCATTTTTTAATTAATTATTATTCTAATTTGTTGTTGTAAATTGTGCCTGACGTTACATAATAATGAGGGCAACTACTTGGCCCACACCCAGGGGAAACGCCATCAGACTAATTTGGCCAAGCGAGCCGCTCGTGAGGCCAAGGACGCCCCTGCCCAGCCCCTGCCTCATAAGCGAAGCGTTAGTCTTCGCAAGTCAGGTATTTGTATTTCTTTATTTTACTCAGGATATCCGAGATATAGCTCATAATTTAGCCACTGCATTGATCTTAGACCTTACAGTTTCAACCCAGTACAATATGCGTCTCATTGTCAGCTTCAGGGAAGCCTTGGGCCCAGATTGTTGCATGCTTATTTAAGTGCTTATACTTTGATTTAAGTTTCTGAAAGCTCTTTCTAAGGGGTATAGCATGTTAAGGATATGTAATACATAGTTCAGGGCTACAGAGAAATTTAACTTCCATCGTTTTATTTAGTGCAAATATTTCGTATCCTTAGGTTTTGATTTCAGTAGTCTTATCTTCGCTATTATGAAAACTTACACTTTAGATGTATTACTTAATGATTACAAGATATTCTTATATGAAAAAGAGATATTTCATGGAGTGATTTTATCTTTGTTAGTCCTTGTTTTCTTGAAAGTGATAGGTAGGTAAGTGGTTTAGTCATTAGTAGCCTTCTAATGCTTAGTCACTGATGCAATGTTGCAGGTTTATATGGAGGCTTAAGGAGGATATAAGTAGTTCAATAATGGTGAATTATCTAAATAAGTAAACCAACATTTTGATTCTAGTTTCTTTCAAGAAAATTACCATTCTACGTTACTAGTTCACTGATAAGTTAATTGGGAAAGATTAGGAAGATATCTGTCAATCCCTGCTTGATTTTCTTATATGCAATAAAAGTAACTTTACTTGCTATTGATCTTATCATGTTTCAGCTGCAAACAACTCTTTTGTGCATAATACTCAACAAAGAGCTTGCATTCTTTTAGCACTTATCATTTTCATTTGTGCCTCAACGTGGTTTAACATCCTAATTGTAACAATTGTGCAGTTAAGATTGGTCGACCTGGCTACCGCGTGACGAAGCAGTTTGATCATGAAACGAAACAAAGATCTTTGCTATTCCAGGTACATTTTCTTTTCTTTGACAAAACGTCTCTTTGTTTTTACAAACGTAACAAACTGAAATCATGCTTTTGTCTTTATTTATTTTGATAATCAACAACTTAACTAATATTCTATCTTATATTTGATTCTCATTTCAGATTGAATATCCAGAAATTGAAGATCTTACAAAACCAAGACATAGATTTATGTCATCCTATGAGCAGGTATGTTCTTTTGAGGTTTTACAAGCATGTAATGTCATTGTATAAATATATTCATATTAATGAATCTTTGTTTTATGTGACAATGACAGAGGGTCGAGTCTTTTGACAAAAGATACCAGTATCTTCTGTTTGCAGCTGAACCTTATGAGACAATTGCTTTCAAGGTATATCTACTATATCATTCTTGTAACTATGATGTTATATATATGATTATATCATGTGCTGACTGTACAATATGTTTTGTAGGTCCCAAGTACAGAAATTGACAAATCTACCCCCAAGTTTTTCTCTCACTGGGACCCAGATTCCAAAATGTTTACGGTAATAATCCATCATTAATTTCATTTATACCCTTACATGCTTGTAAAATTTCATATATACCCAACCAAAACTAAAAATACCATATATAATCAACTTTAATGAACTAGTGCTTGATGACCATTCTACCCTTTACCATTATATTATATTTGTTTAAACTATATTTTTTATTTGGATTTTGATTGACATCGGCGATAAGCTAGCAAACCAACCCATTGTCTCTCATGTTTTCTCATTGAAAGATAATTAAACAATCGTATATGTATGTTCAAGTCAGATAATCGACCTTGAGTTTGCTAATTAACCTTGAATCAGATAATCGAATCAGGTATAATCGCATAATAATCGAACCGATTAGCAATCTTATATATCCAGAAAATTATTGTTATAGACTTATAGGTGAAAAAATTTAAGTTCAAATGGGGTAAAAAATTTAAAGTTAAAAATGGGTGGGTATATATATAAAAAGTTTTAGAATATATGGGTAAAAGATCATTAATTTAATTGTTTTTAATGAATTTGGTATATTTAATATTTTAACCACTTTGTACTTCAAATTTACAGGGGTATATATAAAAATTGCCCCTTTTATTCTCCTGTTTTCTTATTTGTATCTGACAACTTGTTACAATTTTACAGTTGCAATTGTACTTCAAGGTGAAACCACCAGAGGCTAATAAACCAGCATCAGCTGCAGCAACCAATGGTACATCGGCTCCTGGTGTTCCACCACCGCCACCACAACAAGCTCCGCCACCACCGCCGCCTGCATCAATGGGAAACCCACCAAGGGGAATGCCGCCGCCGCCTCCTCCAATGGGAAATGGTCCACCCAGACCGATGCCGCCTGGAGGCAACTTTCCAGCTCCACCACCACCTGTTGGAGGTGGCATGTCAAACTTTACACCTAGGCCGCCAACCCCCCCGCCGCCACAAGGGTTTCAAGGGCAGAATCAAGGTCTACGCCCTCCGCCGCCTCCACCACCTCTGTAACCGAACTGAATGAACCAGGGTTTTTAAGCCTGCACAACGGTTTTAAGATATTCAGGATTTTTGTACCGTGCATTTAGTGTGTAGGCTGATCATGATGAATTTGTAGCGTGTCGGTTGTCTTTCTTTAAAAGATGTTTAATATGAGATATGTGTTATACAATTATGTTATTTCAAATTCGCAAGATAATATATTTTAAAATGTTCGATGTTCTTGTATGCATAGAGCTTTTTAAATAATGTTTTGTAGAATTCTTTTGGTTTTTTTAACATGTTTGGTTTGGTCTTAACCGGTGTTAAGCTAGTTTCAACCGGTAGTTTGATTTGATTCTTAGCCGGTTCTTGCCAAACCGGTTTCATTACTAGTTCCGGATGATAATCGCTTCCCGTTCCTGAACCCTTTTTGTCTTGTATACCTATATCAAATATCAAACTGGTTTCACGAGTAGAGCACCATTATTCATTACCAAGAATGTTAATAAGCATTGAAGTATTAAATGTATCTCTTCTATTTGGTAGAAGGTATTCATAGTATTCATTAATGCTTACACTGAACGAGTTGAGCGTGTGCCGAAATGGTGTTAAAAGTCACGCTAGTTGGTTTGAAGTGTTACCTTTCTGTCCGAGGTTTTATCAACTGGTTGGTATGATATGTTGGTGCATAGCGGACGAACACAGATGTTGGTTCTCTGGTTTCATTTAAGATCTGTTCGAAGTCCTTATAAGATTTTGTTGTTAGTGAGTTTGATTAGTTGTGATTTCGTTGTTATACTTTGATTGTTTGAGTTAAATTTGATTGTTCGAAACTATATGATTTTACAGTTTTTACATTTTTCTTATACCCTCGTTTTTGGTACAACAATTTTTTTCATTTGTGTTTCCATGTGATTCTATTGTTTTTTTCTTATGATTTTAGACATCATGGGTTACTAATAACTACGACTACTTTTTAGTTTAAATAATGATTTCAATATTAAAACAGCGTGTGTCAAATTTGGGTTGGTTATAAACCATGTCGTATAAGAAGATCGAACCGGTTGTAGGACCAAAAAAAAAAAGGAAAATCACGAACGTATTTGCCAATTGTGGTACAGTACAATTAGTCGATGATTGCAGGACAGCCCAACAACAACCTAGTTCAAAATTATGTCTTAGTATAGTCCGGAAGAAGACCGGACAAAAACCGGTTCAGACAGGAATCCAAACGCGTCTTTAATATGTGATTTTTTTAAGGGATATTGGTTTTTAATACTCATACATTTAACCCTTTGGTTGGTGTCACTCCCAACTTACGATTTGTTACCCACCACTTCGAACTTTCACCTTATTTGTTTTGGCACTCCCGAACTTAACAGACCCAAACTCCGTTAGTTTTTTTACTGACGTGACATTTTTTTTATGATTTGGCATGCATAGGTGGCATTTTTTTTCTTTTCTTAATCTTTTTTAAGAACAAATATATTTTTATGCTCATTTACAAACTGTAGGTCCTTTTGACAAATCAAACAACACAACTAGTCTACTTGAATTAATCTCAACACTACCTAGTGGAAATCACTAGTGAGGAACCGAGATCTCGGATCTTGTTTGGTTTTGTTATTGCCGAAAGATGAACGGAAGAGAGTGAAAGAGGTTGGTAAGAGGATAAGGTTATGATATTAGCAAAAAGGTTGGTTTGCATGCATGAGATGCAGACACTATTTATAGTGTGTGTTCTCATGCACCATTCATTGTATTATTACGGCCCAATGGGCTTCAAGTTACATGGCCTCGGGCCCAAACATACAAACAAAGACAATCCGACTAGCTAACTTACATAAACGTTAAGGTACAAATAAATACAAAAGACTAATAACAAAATGGGCCTAACAATCTCCCTCTAGTCTTTATCATTTGTTCTGTTAGCTCGTGTCTTAAGTCGGAGTCGGACTTTTACTCGAATATCTCGTCGTGGTCAAATGGATGTCTTTCAACAAGAAGAAGAACGAACATGTTGAACTTCCTGACGATGGCATTAGTACAGTCATGACGAACGTCTTCCACTGTGCACAAGGGTGACCTATTAAGGTTGAGTAGATCATCCTTGCCAAAACCCGCCAACTCATGCTCATCAAAAAAGCGAAGGTGATGCATTCTATCACAATGGATTATCACCTCGCCTTTCTCGTTGTCGAACTCCCACGAGACGAAGTCATAAAGAAGATTATCATCAAAGGGCATGCCATGAAAAATTGGTTCTCCATGATCATCAGGCATCTTGTATCTCCATCCTTTTATCTTCTTTCCTGTAACGGGATCAACCTCCTTTGACTTGAATGATCTACCCGGATTCAATGGGAAGTTTGGGTAATCATCCTTCCACTCATCCTTCAAAAACGCTTAAACCAATCCTCCAAAATGTCTTCCTCTTCGCCTCCACCCATTGTTCTTCTGAAGTAGTTCATGTCGAAAATGGACAGGGTGTGCATATCTCCATAAGAAAAATATGTCAGGTCACCATTAGCACGTCTGATAGCCCAGATTGTTCTATCTTTGTGTCATCGTGCGTAGAGGATAGGAGAGTCATCATGATACGGATTCGATCTCCATCTCAAGCTCGCCATTCTGCTCACGCTATTGTATTTGATACACTTCCTTGTCTTCTTTGCAGCGGTCTAGGTAGAGGAAGCAACAATAGGCTCTTGAGCTGGTTCGTCAATCACCCTCTTCGGAGTATCCGGATTAGGGGAGTAGTTTATTCCGTCATCATCACTCTTATTTCCTTCCACGACTTCTTGAATGGGTGAGTTGGTATATGCAAAAGAATAAACATTAAAAGTAGAGGCTATTTCAGCCTCGATTGCAGCATCAGTCTCACGTGTCTTTAGAGCCTCACTTGGCGGATCTTGTTCCTCCACCTTATTTCCACCAATGACATCACCATTGTCACTGTCATCATCATTATTTCCATTTCCACTATGAGGTTCATCGAAACTATCATACTCGTCATCATCATTATCATCATCCTCGTTTCCATCATCCTCGTTTTCATCGTCATCCGAGTCATCACCATCCGACTTGTCATCATCTTCACTATTACCATCTCCACCACCTACTTGAACCAAAGGTTGTTGAACTTTTGGAACTATCACAGAAGTAACAGAAGCACTTACTTGTGCAACTGATGTAGTTGTAACAAGTGGAGAGCTTATTAAACTGATCTGCCCAGTTGTAGCAGCAGTAGTAACAACAAGCTCAGTGTTTGTGATAGTTCCAACAACCTTTGGCTCCTCCATGGCAGTGCTCACCCCAGCACCGCTTCCATCGGCCTCTTTCTCCGACACACCATAAATGATTGCATGTAACTTACCTTGAGCTCTGACCCTTTCGGCATCAACGACTAGATTGGCGAGTGCTGTTCGTCGTTCGTTGCTCTGCTCAGTCCTTGGCTCATTGGCTCGTAGGAATCCTCGAAAAGTTTCCATCAGATGAGTCCTCAAGTTGTTCACATCTTCATCGGTCAAGCGCATTACTTCTATAACAGCAAGGTAACAGTTGACGAGGGACTCATTTACACGGTTCTGGCCGTTGTTGAAGTCGTGTTGTTCTTCCATTTCACCTTCAAGCTGCTCAATCATATTTCGTAGCCGAACACTCTCAGCCATTAACCTGTCCACGTCCCTTGAAGAACTGGACCCACTCTCCAACAAACCAAATCTTGAGCCTAGACGCTCAAATTCACATGATCAAGGGTAGAGTCTAATTCCCTCCTAAAGTTGCTTGCAAAGTTGGAAGATGACGGATGATCAAACTCTAATCCAGACAGTCTTGATTGAAGTCGCTCAATCTTATCATGCTGCTCAGCGTTTCACAAAGAATTTTGATTAATTAACTTTTGTTGATTGCTGATTCGCTTTTGTGAAGTCTGAATTCCATTCCAGTTGACTTACGATCATAGCACTATCTAGCTCTCTACGTTCATTCAACTCAGCCACTTAAGATGCAAGAGCATCCCGCTGTCTTGCAAGCTCTTCGTTTATCACTTGTTGATCCTTGAAAAACTTGATCAACAACATCTCTCGTTTCACCCTTTTCTCATTTTCTTCCTTTAGTGCTCTAATCCTATCGAGGACAAGGTCTCATACATGGGTGACTTCTTCTACTTGCCACTAGAAAGTGGAGTGGCTGCTATGATAAGACTTTTGAGTGTTGAGGGAGGTGTGGTTGAGATGGTTGAGTGAGGAGTGGTTGGAATAAGCATGGTAAAGTTTGGGTTTGGGTTGGGAAGGAAGTTGTGATGGCTAGGGGTAGGCTAATGGGTTCGGTTGCGGTTGCTAAGGTTTGTGTGGTGGTTTAAGAGTGAATTGATGATGTGAAGGTAGAGGTCCAAAAAGATGTGCCCTTAATGGGTGAGGTAAATTGATAGGTGGGTGATATGACATGTGATGTTGTCCTAGGTGGAGATAGGGTTTGGGTTATTGGTTCGGTCTTGGTTTGGGTGGTTAAGGGTAGGTTTTCTAGGATTTAAGGTAAGGGCTCGTCTAACCTAGATGGTGAGGTTTTAGGTGGTGTAATGGGTTCATCTCTAACTGTTGGGGACTTTGATTTGGACTTGGGTTTGGATTTGGACTTAATTAGGATTTTAGGTTGTGTCTTGGATGGGGTTTTGGATAGGGCTCTGGTTATCTTAGCTTGTTTGGCTTTGATCTTTTCTATTGTTTTAGCTAAGATGGTGGGTGATGCTACAAGTGGGTCAGCTAGTGTGGTGGTTTGTGGTGTTGTGCTTTCTGTGGTCAGTGGTGTGGATGCTAAGGCTTCACTTATCATAGCAGCAGTCGAGGGAAATATTACCTTTAGTGTAGGCATCTTGGCACTAGTAGACTTCTTGGAGTCTTTCATCCCCTTCAAACGTTTGAATGGGCGCTCTGGCTCCTCCTCCTCTGTATCAGTTAGCAGCAACAGGCTTCTTTGAAGATTCACTAATATTTCTTTTCCCTTTATCATGCTTCTTCTTTGATCGGTGTTCGACCTCTACATCTGTCTCCTATTCAGCCTCAGTTGTGTCAGGCTCATCCACAGGCTCATATTGTTCCTCCTCATCATCTCCACCTTCATCAATATCATGACCATCATGGTCATCATCATCACCGTTATCACCTTCTTCCTCGATCCCCGTTTCATCACTATCTGGTTCAGTCTCAGCAAACTGACTGAAGTTTATCCCATGCTCATCTCCTTGATACGTATACATACTCCTCCCCGTAGGCTCAACAATAGCCTTGAATATGGATTGCCGAACCATCCTCACATGATGAGGATCAGATGGCTCAACAACCTTTCCTTCTTCATCTACTTCCTCCTCATATACAGGTCTTAGAGTGTTTGGGTAGCAAATCATCCAAAATCAATTGCAAAAATATGGGATACATCAATCTTCTTTTCTTGGAAAGCACATTGAGCTGCATGTGCTTGAAAAATAATTTGGAGTAGTTGTACTCCTTCTTGTGCGTTAAGCATAACATAACTCCAACCCAGTCGGCACTAAGCTTGTCAAAACCTCCCTTCTGTGACGACAAACAGTTGGCAACAATGTGAAAGAGAAGCTTCCAATATGAAGGTAGATGCCTATTTTCACATGTGCCCCATTCAGTTTCATATCCGATCTCACGAAGATATCTAGCAATCTCCTCCATTGTGAATTTCTTGAACGGATCACCAGCACCGTCCTTGATCTTTAATGCCCGACGTATAACCTCCTCATTCACAACAATGCTCTGATCAGCCACCTTTGATGTTATCACAGTCCCCTTCTTTTCAGTTTTAGCATTGACCCGAAACTGCTCAATCCAAGAGCCATGAACCTCTGGGTCAACATATATAGCATATGAACTCGGACTTTTCAAATTAATATTGTTATTAAATACCCGACTCATCCTGATGTTCGGGAAATTTTAACTCAATTATAGAGTTAATTATTTGTAAATATATTGTTATTTAATAATTTTTGTAATATATGTATATAAATTTCAAAGTTTGGTTTTTTACCCTAAAGTTGAAGTGTTACCTAGTTATGCTTCCATCCTCAAACCTGGGGTCTAAAATGAAAATTTGATTAATTTATTATTATTATTATTATTATTATTATTATTATTATTATCAACCCGGTTCAATCAGCCCTTAGAACCCGACTCATATGCCCACATTCAAACCCGATCAACAATTGTGAAGTCTTGGACTGTAATCCTCATTCCCAATTTGGAAATTGAATCAAATAGTTTGTTAATCTTGCTTATTTCGTCCACACCGACGTTCTAATTACGTTAATTCAATCAAAGAGATTCTTTTTTCTTGTATTAAACAAACTGAACTTAAACCTAATGCGAAATACATATAAACAATCATAGAAATTCAATTAAACGTGCATATCGAACCCTTAATCCATCGCCAATAAAACCCCCAATACCAATTTAATTTAGGTGACCTTCATATACCTGTTACTCATCTCGTTAGTGCTGACGGGTCATTGTGTTGTTCTTGATCAATCCGTCATTGTTACAGGTATGATATTATATGGTTTTGATCGTCATCTAAAGCCTTGCAAAGATTAATTGAGCAAATATAAACGGGTTTAATCGATTAGGATTTCTAGGGTTTATGGGGTTTGGGTTAATTAAAATATTAATATTAAAACAACTTTTCTTGGGTCATAACCAACTGATCATCTAGAGAAGTTGGTTGGGTGGGTTTGTGTTAAGGCTCGTAGAGGCAGGGGCCGCAGGTTCGAGCCACCCACAGCACCGGTTTTAGTTTTGTTTTTTTATCCAAATAATCCCTTATATATTTATTTAGATATTTAAACTATATTACAAACATTATAAATACATTATTTACTTTTTTAAAACCAACACCCTAACTAATTACATTTTCCGAATCTTGGTACAATTATATATATATATATATATATATATATATGTAGGGGTAGGATCTAGAGAGAACTCCTCTTAAAGAGAGAACTAGAGAACTAGTAAAGAATTATTTTTAACTATTTAAAAAAAAAAATATTTTGTGATTTTTTTTTTCTTTCCTCATTCTAATAAGATGATATTGATACTAAAAAAAAAACTTGTCGGTGTAGTACTGTAGTGCATATGTGCACTAATGCCTATTGCATATATACAATAGTGTTTTATTGCATATAATATAACACAATTGCATTATCCAATACACACTATTGAATATATGCAAATACGACACTAATAATTGTATACAAAACACATTATCGCATATATGTAATACAACACTAATGCACATATGCACTATACCGGTTTTTTTTTAATTTTTGTATATAATATAACACTATTGCAAATAAACAATACAAACAACTATATATATATATATATATATGCTATTCAACACTATTTTAAATATCAAAATGCACACTATTGCACATATGCGTTGTAAAAAAAGTCGGTGTATTGCATATATGCATTACTCGTTAATTTTTTTTTATTTTATTTTTATTTTTTTTGTGGTGAAGAATAACAACATATAAGAAGGATGAAAAAAAAATTTAAAAATATTTTTTTTAATTAAATTAAAAATACTTCATTATTAGTTCTCTAATTCTCTTCATAAAATGAAGTTCTCTCATGATCCTCTCCCTATATATTTATATATATATATATATATATATATATGTAGGTGTATATAAATATTATTGTTAAAAGATTGCTAAAGGTTTTAATAACGATTTAAAAAGATTGTTTATTTAAAATATATAATTAAAAGGTATATTATTAAATATTTTATAAGAGATGTATTTTATATCTTTCAATGATTTATTTAACCTTTTTTCTACTTATAAACATGTGTTTTTATATAATAATTTATAATATTAAATATATGTTACATATTTAAGATCTATAAAATTAATACATTATGTATATGAATCAATTAGTTAACTTATTTTTTTTACAAGGATGTATTTTATAATCTTTTTAGGTATAACGATTTAAAAAGATTGTTTATTTAAAATATATAATTAAAAGGTATATTATTAAATATTTTATAAGGGATGTATTTTATATATTTAAATGATTTATTTAACCTTTTTCTACTAATAAACATGTATTTTTATATAATAATTTATAATATTAAATATATGTTGCATATTTATAAAAAAACACATCATATATATGAATCGATTAGTTAACTTATTTTTTTACATGGATGTATTTTATAATCTATTTAGGTATAAAATATATTACAAGTAATATTACATACTAAAATTTAATAAAACTAAAAGATCAGTAAATAAGTTTAAATAAAATTAACTTAATAAATTTAATCATCTAACTCTCGAATCATATCATATTCCTTAACTTCGTATATTTATTTTCGTATTTAATTTCTTTATTAGGCCATATCGTCAATGTGTGAATCGCCGCCTTCATTCTTATTATTTTATAATTTCAATTTGCTCGTCTAATAAGGTGAGTATTTCACTCCCCTCTTTTACTTATTTTATCTTTTGGGAACATATGCGTAACTAGCTATTTTTATATTATATAGTATTAAACCGCAACTGTTTATCCTTGTGTGTTTATCAGTTTTCCTAACTTGCTATTTTCTTACTTGCTTTATTTGAACGCATTTTTGAGAAGTTCCTCATTTATAATATGATCTGTTGGTACATGATGTCAGTAGTTCAGTGTCTAGTGTCTGTAATCGAGTTAGTTGGATTTGTGTTTTGTATTAAGCGAAGTTCTCACAAGTTCGCTGATATAGGCGAACTTGTGGAACAAGCGAAGTTGTCGTCTGATATAAACATATAGCTGCGGCTAGGTTTAGAAAAAAAGTTTACGAGTTGTTTAGAGTTTGTGTAATCGGTGATCAGTGAATCACGTGTTTCCAGTTGCAATACAACGTGTCTTTGTTTATTGTAACGTGTGTTTGATAGTGTTAACGTGTATCGTCTTCTACGCTCGTATCGTCTTACGTAGGGATTCCGCACCTACGTAGAACGAGATATTCCGTGTAGACCCGGCTGGGAACCTACAATTGGTATCAGAGCTTTTGCTCGTGATTGTGTGGTTCGGGATTATCACGCGGGTGTAGAAATCGTTCCGTTCGACTATTCGCGGGACGAGTTTACCGAGTTTTTGTGTCCTACTCACCTCCCACCATCAAAAACAACCCATTAC